>NW_022631035.1:16583422-16784657 GCF_010015895.1 Lontra canadensis
TCAAAACCAAGAAAACCAGAACAAAAAATTGCCTTCCTTGGGCAAACCACTCTTAATTCTTAGGGAGAGAGAGAAAAAAAAAATGCGTTGTTTATAAAAGCGATTCCTAAGGGGCACCTGAGTGGCTCAGGCAGTTGAGCACCTGATTCTTGATTTCAGCTCAGGTCATGATCTCAGGGTCCTGGGATCGAGCCCTGAGATGGGCTCTGTACTTATCGAGGAGTCTGCTTGAAGATTCTCTCCCTCTCCCTGTGCCCCTCCCCGCCCAACACATGCATGCACTCTCTTTCTCTCTTTCTCCAAAATAAATAAATCTTTTGAAAAAAAGTGACTCAGGGGGCGCCTGGGTGGCTTAGTGGGTTAAAGCCTCTGCCTTCGGCTCAGATCATGATCTCAGGGTCCTGGGATGGAGCCCTGGGTCGGGCTCTCTGCTCATCAGGGAGCCTGCTTCCCTTCCTCTCTCTGCCTGCCTCTCTGTGTGATCTCTCTCTGTCAAATGAATAAATAAAAATCTTAAAAAAAAAAGAAAGAAAGAGAAAAAGAAAAAAGTGACTCAGTCAATATTAAAAAGTCAAGTACAAAAATGTGAAAGAGCAAAGCAAAATAATCACTTTTAACACGTTGGGGAACTTCCATGCAGATACCTCTCCTGGGCACACATTAAAAATTTTCCCTAAATAAGACCATATTCTGTAGCCTGTTTTATTCACTGAATAATATGCTGTATTAATAAGCTTTACCTTATTTCTGGTTGGTCTTTACTGGATATAATTTGTAGCATTGCTGCTTTGTCTCTGTCCTCCAGCTCTAACAGGCAGCAAATGGTCCATAAACCAACATCAGATTACACTTGAGGTGATGGTGGGGCAGTTTTCGGGCCACCCCTCCAACTCCTTTAGCCTTCTGGAGTCTTCTCTTTATAAGAAAAGATATTTCTAGAACCAGGCACCATTACACATTTTATCTCATTTAATCCTCATAACAACCTATGTGAAGTAGGAAATATTATTATCTATCTACATTTTTAAAAAGATTTGTTTATTTGAGAGCAAGGAGGAGTGAGTAAACATGGGGAGGGAGGGGCAGAGGGAGAATCTGAAGTGGGGAGCCCAACATGGGGCTCGATCCCAGGACCCTGAGATCATGACCAGAGGTGAAGTCAAGAGTTGGACACTTGGGGTGCCTGGCTGGCTCAGTCATTAAGCATATGCCTTTGGCTCAGATCATGATCCTAGAGTCCTGGGATAGAGCCCTACATCGGGCTCCCTGCTCAGTGGGAAGCCTGCTTCTCCCTCTCCCTGCTTGTGTTCCCTCTCTCACTCTGTCCTCTCTCAAATAAATAAAATCTTAAAAAAAAAAAAAAAGAGTAGGCTGCTTAACCTACTGAGCCACCCAGACACCCCTCTTACCTCCATTTCGGCAGTGAGGCTCAGTTGCCCAGGCCGGAGCAGGGGCTGCGTGTGGCTGTGAGTCTGCAATCCTAGCCCTCGCTGGGTGGGTTTGGCACTGGGTGGGGACCTCCATCAAGGAATCATGACGCTCTACTCCGGAGCCCTAATCCAGGAGGAGCCACCGCAAGTACCCATTTGTGAGGTTCACGGGTTATCTCAGCTCCATTTTGCAGTTGGGGAAATTGAGACACAGGGGCTGAGGGACCTCCAGGGGACCTAGAAATAGTAGCAGAACTGGGGACAGAGTCTGGCATGTGATGATTTGCTGGAAAGCTCAGCTTAGGAATGGGAAGTCGGCCGGGAGTAAGCACAGGAACTGACTGTGGGCGGGGCAGAGTGGGGTCTCAGACAGGACGGCACCCGCCATCTGATGGGTGGGCCTCCTCCAACAGACTCTTGCCTCAGCAATGCCTGGGAGCTGGGAAGCCTCTCAGAAGCACCCTGGGGCCACTTGCCAAAGAGCATGATGGGTTCTGGGAAGCACCTGCTCCTCCATTAGCCATTTCTGCAACTGATGGAAGGTACCCAGGCTACCCCTTTCTCAAGGCACTTTGAGAACACTGCCAGGCCTCACCCTCACAGCAGGGTCTGGGGAGGCACCCTCCATCCTAGGCCCAAAGGGGAGCCTGGAGGATCCCTTGCTGCTCTTTCCTCCCCCCTCCGTTTCCGGGGTGCTCCGTGAAGTGGGGTCTCCAGATCTGGAGACACCCTCTTCATGTCTACCCTCACAGGTGCACCCGGAGGTTGCTCAACCCCAACTCCCTTTTTTTTTTTTATTTACACATTTGAGAGAGCGAGCGCATGAGCACATGAGTCGGGAGACAGGGCAGGGGGAGAAGGAGACGCCCCGAGAGGCAGGGAGCCTGACATGGGTCTCGATCCCAGCACCCCGGGATCATGACCTGAACTGAAGGCAGACACTTAACCGACCGAGCCACCCAGGTGTGCCCACCCCAACTTCTTTGTGACACGCGTCAAGCCCAGCATTGTCAGTCGGATGAATGGCTGACCTCTTGGCCCCTAAGGGTCAGCATCAGCTCCACACCTTCCTGAGGGACCCTTGTTCTCGGCTCAGATCCCTCCACGGATTTGGGTGGAAAAGATACCTGGTGTGGAGTCAAAAGCCCTGGGTTCAAGGCTTAGTGGGGATTAGTGGGGACCACTAGCTGCTCTGTCCTGGGCCAGTCACTTGCCCTCTCTGTACCGTGGATTCTTTATTTGTAACAGGGGCATGAGGACACGTGTCTCACAGGGTGGCTGTGAGGGTCACTGAAAACATGCATGGGAGAGACAGCACTTTAGGGAACTGCCATGTTCTAGACTTTTGTAAGGGACAAGGGGATGGGGATGTCAGGGGAGGTATGAGCAAGGAGAAGGTGTCTGAAGATGGAGAAGAGGAGGCTTACCCCGAAGGGATAAGATAAGGGGCCAATCTGAGGGCCTTGGTCTGTGTCTCTGCAGACCAAGGGGAGGGGGAGTGATGGTATAAAGCAGTGAGAGGCAGCATTGAATTAACCCGGGGGAGAAGAGGAGAAATGAGGGGGTCCTTCTGGAGAAGTCTCAGAAGGTGGAGAGAAGGTAAACGCCAAAAGCAGAACTAAGGAGTCTGAGCTTCCCCTTCCTCCCAGTGCAGCCACGGAGAGGATGTGGCAGGTGACTGGGGAGGGATGAACCATGGCCCCAAAGTCTCAGTTTGCTGGGAGCAGGCCCAGGAGCCACGACGAGCGGGGCTGGAGTTGGCGAAGCCGCAAGAATGATGAGAAATGGGCTCCTTTTGCCATGACATTTCATTAGGGAACAACGGGGAAGACACAGAGGGAAGAGGAGAATGAAGAAGGAAAGCGGTCATTTTTAAGATGTTTTCATTGCTATTTTTTGAGTCTGGGACATCTCGGAAGGACGCGGGGGAGAGGAGGGTGGCGGAAGGCTGTCGCTGATTAGCAGCTCTCCCTTGGTAATGAGAGGCCTGAACTCAGCATTGTCTCAGAAGGACGGAGAATAAACAGGGTCCTTCTAACACACGGGAGAAATGCCACAGAAGCCCGGGCACATCGTCCCCGAATTCCTCCTTTGACAAAGGTGTCCCCACACGGCATCGGGGCCGAAGTCCACGACGGAACAGTACTGAGGGCGTCAAGCACACACTCAGGCCAGGCTGCCACTTACTAGCTGGGTGACCTTGGGCAAGTCATGCAACCTCTCGGAGCCTCCAGTGCTTTGTCCATAAAATACAGAGCTTAAATGAGTTCATAGACCTCGGGGGCTTAGAACCATCCCTGGCTCCCGAAAACGCTCTGTAAGTGCCCTCTGTGGTTATTACCGTGACAACCTTATCACGTATTCATTTAGCCAAATCTCCCTGCATCCTGTTTGTATCTGCAGACCAAACAGCTTCTCGGGGCACAGAGCCCCACCCCACTTTGGATCTACTGACACGTGGTGCCCCCTTGGCCCTTCCAGGGCAGCCTCCAGCCAGGCCGGGCAGATGGTGTACCCAGTGAGATCATCCCCTCGTCCCGTGACGCCTGGAGACGGGGCCAAAATCATGTCCTGGGGCACCCTGCATGAAGTGGACTCCTTTGTAAGAGGGACGGGGGAGAAAGGGACGCACTGGCGTGGCGAGAGGCCCACCCTGCATCACCAAGTGAGAAAAGCAGCTTTAGAAATGTGCTTGTACAGAATTTTTCTAAATAAAAAAATAACATGTATATGCATGGGTGCAGACAATAAGTCCTGAAGGCTGAACAGAGGTTTTCTCTGGGAAGGGAAATGGAATTAGGGGGACTTTCTCTTTTTGGTGTCTCCATCTTTGTCTTATATTGTTTTATAAATATATATTATGTTTATAATCTGATAAAAAGCAAAAAATACAGTTTTGGCATTGCCAAACACCCTTGTAAGAGTCAAGAGTCAATGTCCTTTTCCCCTGATCCACGTGGTATAAATCGCTCTCAGCCACTGGCAAGGCCGAGAGGCAGGTCACCAAGACACTTAACATGGATTCCAGGCATCCATTTCCCTCTGTGATCAACCACGGAAACAGAGGCCAATTAGGGTGACAATGTGTAGGTGGGGTTCTTACCTGAGGCTGTGGCAGTGCCACCAGAAGTACCAGGCAGGGGTACGGGCCTATGGAGCCAGCGGGGCCCCCTGGATGGGAAGGTTAACATTCATTCTGGGAGGAAGGTAATGAGACTGGGGCTTGGGTTTGCTCACAGCTGGTGTGTAGCCTTTCAAGTACTCATTTTTTTTTTTTAAATTTTTAATTTTTTTTTTTTTTTTTTTTTTAGTGAATGCACTTACTCATGTACACATTTAACAAGAGAGCCATGAATACCCAGGCGTGGGACTTGGATGTCACAAACCCTTACCTATCACAAGGGTGATTCTCTATACCTTTTCTTTTTTTAAAAGACTTTATTTATTTATTTGACAGACAGAGATCACAAGTAGGCAGAGAAGCAGGAAGCAGGGGTGGGGAAGCAGGATCCCTGCTGAGCAGAGAGCCCCATTCGGGGCTCCATCCCAGGACCCTGAGATCATGACCTGAGCTGAAGGCAGAGGCTTTAATCCACTGAGCTACCCAGGTGCCCCACAAGTGTGATTCTCTAAAATCCAGGGAGGGGTAAGGGCTGGTGCATCTGCACACTAGAGAGCTACCCTGTTCATGCATTTACATCCGCCTTGTTCCAAAAGGAATTTAGAGAAGCAGGGATGTGAGGAGCCCCACAGAGCTGAAGCTACAGCCTCATGAGCCCTAAAAAATGTAACTTGCGAAATGAAGTGTGTCCTGTAAGATCCCAAGACCACGTGAGAATAGAAAAATAAAGGCTCTTTAGATAAAGGAGAAACCAGATAGTTTTGCTGCATATCCAGAGGCTGGCAAAATAGTTTCAATATTTATCAATAAGATGTTTCATTTCAATTAGAATAAGGAAATGCAAATATTACCCAATGTGGGACCCTGGGTCATGCCCCATTGATTTGGATAAAACCATTATGCTCGACAATGTGCAATATCCAGCTGGAGCCAGAGAAAACGTTAAATTGTACGGAATGAAGAAATTATCTTGAAAGTAAGAATTTAGACACAACTTTGGAACTAGATCCAATCCAGGTTATGAATACACGGATCAATTAAAACGGACCCATCAGAAATTTGGATCAGGGAGAGGCAGGAAATCGAAGCTGGGGCATGCATTTAGGTTCTAGGCTCCAAGAACATATTTCAGAAAAAGCCCAGACACAAAATGTCCATTATCCAGCAGAAAGGTCTGGACAACATTTATGTTCAGGAACAGAAATGACAGTCCAGGAAGGAAGAGGAGAGAATGACTTGATTTCCATGTGAAAGAGAAAAAGCTGGCAAGGAGGAAGTACAAAACACTTGGAAACATAATAGGAAATTAAATTCTACTTGGAGAATGAGAAAGCCCGCTAGCCTGGGGGTGGAAGCCAAGGGGAGACTCTGCATGCCCATTGGTCAACAAGCTGGAGAGTGGAAGAGAAGTGGGACCCGGGGCCACTCATCCCTGTCTGTGATCTGAGCTGCTTCTGGGTCCTCCCCATGTCTCAGGAATCACCATCAGAATCAAAATAATAAAGGAATACTGTAAACCATTGGACTGCAGAAAGGTGAACTTTGAAATAGGTGGTTTTACGGCAAGTGATGTATCTTAATACTGACATTTTCAAAACATCACGAAAGAGGCTCAAAACTAAATTTCTTTTTTTAAAAGATTTATTTATTTATTTTTGCAAGAGAGGAGAACGCGTGCACAAGGGTGCAAGAGCGGAGAGCAGAGAGCCTGATGTGAGAGGTTGGATCCCAGGACTCCAAGATCATGACCTGAGCCCAAGGCAGCTGCCTAACCAACTGAGCCACCCAGGCATGCCCACATTTGTTTTTTTATTTTATTTTATTTTTTTTAAAGATTTTTTTTTTTTTTTATTTGACAGAGAGATCACAAGTAGGCAGAGGGGCAGGCAGAGACAGAGGGGAGAAGCAGGCTCCCTGCTGAGCAGAGAGCCCGATGCGGGGTTCGATCCCAGGACCCTGAGATCATGACCTGAACCAAAGGCAGAGGCTTTAACCCACTGAGCCACCCAGGCACCCCTGCATTGCATACCGGAAATAACTCAATTCTTAGTGTGTTGCTTGGTATGGGGTAGGTGCTCAATATACCTTCACAACTGGATGAATGAAAAAACATGAACCGAGAGCCACTCACCGCACTTGGTCAGAGGGTGGGTGCTGCCCGACCTGCTACACCCTTCCTCACATCCGGGTCTCCCTGCCCGGAAAGCCCTCTCCCCCACTTTCCCGCCCCTCTGTCTGGCTAACTTCTCCTCAAGCTCCAGGCTTTATCAAAGTACTCCTAGAACCACTTTTAAGCAGCCGTCCCTGACTCTGCCAAAGCCTTACATGTGCCCTAATGAACACTTGTTGCACGGTGCTATGATTCTCTGGTTACTTGGCTCTGGGGCTGGAATGTTAATGCCCTGAGGACGGGAGGGCCATATTGCCTTCGTCACCATTGCGGCTTCAGCAGCTGGCCCATCCCTGGCACGAGGAAGCACCCAGGAAACTGCTGAACGAATGAATGTGTGGGGCAGGGAGATGGGTTTTGGTGGGATGAAGGGGGACATGGGTCAACATTAATCACTTCCCAAGCTCGCAGCTCATGGTCTGTTTCAAATCTGACAGCCAGTGTGTTCTCTCATGTGGGCCACCCCAGCTCCCTGGGTGACAGACGTACCTCAGACACCCCAGTGGAGAGAATATTCCCCTGGGATCAGAGAAGGAACTCAAGTTCTCCCACCCCTTTGTAAACCTCAAGTAACCAAAATAAGGGAGATGTGTAACTCCTATGTTGTCTGGGTGTTGGACTAACCAGGAATGACCTTGAGTTTGTCATCTTTGGCATCAAGGTCTCTCCTGCTTTTGTTCCTACTTCCCCTCCCCTCAAAACAGACTTGTTCTTCAGGCATTTTTCTGGGAGCCCCTGCTTGGCCAGGACAGATTCATCTAATCCTGGGTTCTCAAGCTTGGAAGGGACCTTAGAGAAAGAGCTTCTCTATGGCACAGAGAGGTGAAGTAACTTGCTGAAAGTCACACAGCCGGTTGGTGCTGAAGCCAGAATACAAGCCTAAGTCAGGGAGGGGGACATTGCACTGAAGATACCCCAACTAAGGCAGAAAACCATTGTTTTCCATAGCATCAAACCCATGCATTTGACATTGCAGGTCAAATGCAGTTCTGTTTACCTAGAAAATACTGCAATGTCTTTGCCATAAATATAGAAACTTGTAGTATACAGGCTGTCTTTGCCCATTTCATAGATTTTATAACTCACCGTTCTCTCTGAGTCCCCATCACAATACTCAATCTGTGCTTCCTATCAGGGAGCAGAGGAATCATCTGATTCCTTCAGGCTACATCAACGACAGACAAAAACACGAGAAAGTGAGTTCACTGAGAGGACAGATCACTTTTTACTGGAGATAGATAAGGACATGAGAATCTGAAACATGCTCAGAGGGAACACGTCAAGACAAACCGTCCCCGCTGCAGGCCATGCATGAAATCCAAGGCTCTTCTCGCATGTGGCCCCAGGGACGTTTTGGGAGTAGCTGTGCGTGCTCTGTCACTGGGTCCCTGGGGGCTCAGGATGAAGGCACATCACATGATTATCTATTTAGAAGCTGTCACCCTTCAATTCCTCAGTTCAAGAGAAAGAGCAGAGTAATTAGAAACCAAGAAGAAGACCATTTACAATTACAGTGCTCTGTACCTTCCTTTTCGTTCCTGTGGCTTACTGTTCGGACGGCATTTTCCAGAGAGCCATGACATGTTGACTTATAAGCAATATCCAAGGGACCGAGAGTGTCTAAACACCTCGAGCCAGTGATTCAAGGCTTATTTTTTAAAAGATTTTATTTATTTATTTGACAGACAGAGATCACAAGGCAGAGAGGCAGGCAGAGAGAGAGAGAGGAGGAAGCAGGCTCCCCTCTGAGCAGAGAGCCTGATGTGGGGCTTGATCCCAGGGCCCTGAGATCATGACCTGAGCTGAAGGCAGAGGCTTTAACCCACTGAGCCACCCAGGCGCTCCTCAAGGCTTATTTTAAGTGAGAAAAATACAAAATGAGATAAGATGCCCTAACAGGATGCAACTTTATTTAGGAAAACCTGGTTAAAAAAAAAAAAGTGCAATGTAACCAAAGGTATTATCAAATATGATTCAGATTATTTGTTTCCTAATTTAGGTACTTATCTCACTCGTTCCAGGTCTGGTTTGAAAAGTTTAATTATTCAATCTTCTCTTAAGTAAAACTATGTATTTGCATTTAGTTAATGTGGGAGACAGAATAATGGCCTCTCAGAGATGTTCAGTATCCTAATCCCCAGAACCTACGAATCTGTCACTTCACATGGCAAAAGGGAAGTAGGATTGCAGATGGAATTCAGGTTGTGGACCAGCTGAATTTAAAATAGAGTGCTGATCCTGGATTATCTGGGCGGGCCCAACATAATTACAAGGGTCCTTCCACATGGAAGATGGAGGTAGGGGGGGTGGTATCAGAGTGGTGGGACATGAGAAAGACGCAACTGGTCAGCAATGGCTTTGAAGATCAATGGGGCCATGAGCCAAAAGATGCAGACAGCTCCTGGAAAAGGCAGGAAAGCAGATTCTCCCCCAGACCCTCCAGAAAGGAGGGCCGCCCTTGCCGACACCTTGATGGTAACCCCGGGGACACCTGTGTCAGACTTTTGACACCCCCCAGAATCTCCTTAAGCCAACATTAGTGTTGGCTCAAGGCACTAAATTACAGAAGCAATAGGGGTGGGCACTTGCGGAAGGGGGAGGCTCTTTTTGCACCTCGAAGGGCGACGTGGATGGAAGAGCCCTCCCCTCCCTGGTGGGAAGAAGGGAATGGGAGTCACTGCTCTGCACGGCTCACTCTGTACCCAACCCCAGGCCCGCATGTGCCCAGATGGCAGAGGTGGCTCTCGAAGCCTCCTGGGTGTTCAAGGAACACACCTGGGCTTAGCTCAGAGCAGCAGCCTGCCTTGGGAGCTGTCCGGAAGCGGGTCGCTAATGATGGGATGGGGGAGGGCCTTTTCCTAGTCGAAGGATAGGATCCCGTTAATTAAGAAGCAATGCTTTGTGCTTAAAAGGCACACATTCAGACGCACCGTTTAATCTCTTCCGTTAGGATCACTTTTAAATCAGAGCAGCCGAGCTGAGGTTAGAGGAAACATCTATTATTAACAGAGAGAGAGGAGTGGGCTCCGAAGGGAGAGGCTGGTCAATCACCACACCAGGGAGGCAGGCTTGGGGGCTGATTCGGGCACGTGAACTGTGTGCTGTGCACGGGTGCATTAGTGATGCTGTGCTTAGGGGCTGTGTGTGTGTGTGTGTGTATGTGTGTGTGTGTGTGTGTGTGCGTGCATGTAGGCCCTCCATTCCCGCGGGTAGTCGCACGATACCTACGGGCGGCAGAGCAGGCCAGGCCGGGAGAGGATGGTATAAACAGGACAGAGCAAACCCACCGGCTGACACTGGGGGGACCTCAGGGATGAGGGCGGCGAGCAGACTATGAGGCAGGAATGTACCAGCCCCCACCAGAGACCCAGAAAAAGGAGCAGATGTGGTCCTTGCCCTTCAATGTTTTCAGCCTGGCCGGGGAGGAACATATACAAGTACTGAATGACACAGGGATAGTTTTGGAGCCAAGGGACCCCAAGGAGTCAACTCCACTCTCAACATGCTGCCTACCACGAGCAGGGGCTCCAGGTTGGACCAAGGGAAGGACGACGTGCTCCCTGCTCTCTCAGATCTGGGAGGGAAGACAAAGAGATAAATACAGTCTAAGACCACAGGTCAGAAGAGAGAAGGCAGACTGTGCCCCAAGAGTCTGTGATTCTGTGAGCTAAGCATGGAACAGGTGCAAGAGACAGAGGCTGTGGCGGCAGAAAGGAAATGCGGGTAGAGAAGGCTGGAGAAGGCTCTGGGGAGCTGACCTGGGGCTAAGACTCGAAGGGAGGGCAGGCTTGGAGCAACAAAGTCCTTCGTCTTGGCTGGAGAGGGTGATGACAGGGTCATTATCAGGCAGAGGGGCACCACTGGTCAAGAGGGTGATGGTTGAGAGACAAGACGTTTTGGAGAAGCCAGATTGGAGAGACTTAAGGCCAGGCACCTGCTAGAAAGGCCCTGAGCCAAGGTTAGGAGAAAAATCCCCCAAGGAGCCAGAGCAGCCCCCAAGCTCTGGGACAGTCCTGTTTGCTGGAAATGAGCAAAGAACGAAGAGCCTGCGTCCTGCAGGTTTTGCTCGGGGGCTGGTGATGGAGCCGCTAATTCTCACAGAGTCTGAATTCCTGCACCGCCTTTGAGTTCCGTGGGGGGTAAGTGAACAGGCTCTGGCTGTGTGCCCACCTCTGACCGCCTCTGCAGGGTGATCCTTGGACCAGAAGCAGTGGTAGGTTACATAATGCAGGCGGGAAGAAGCCCTGGCCAGGACATGCTCATCTGAAAAGGTAGCAGCAGCGTAAAGCCTTGGGAGAGGGAGGAAGGCTGTGGAAGGGAGGAAAGGGGAACAGATGGGGTGGGGGGCTGAAGGCAGGGGATGCCCAGCGTTCTGAGGCAATGGAAAGGCCTCTTTGGAGGGACAATTCTCAGCACATGCCGCCGCAGGCAATGGTCAAATGCCAGTGTTGGGCTCCTGAACACAGCAACCTTGCCCAGAGAGGTCTGTAACTTGGCAGTTCCTTCCCTAGTCACGCTTCCAGCCAGAGGACAAAAACATGCATACTTATCTAAACAGAAGTGTTCCCTTTCCTTTTCCCAATTATTAACCCGGGGTTGTTAAATAGCTTACAGGATCAGAGGTCCTTCTAAGAGGAGAAAAATGCAAAAAGGTCTTGGGCTCAGGGTCCACTTTCTGTCCGGTAAGAAGGCAACCGAGCAAAGGCAACTGACAAGCTAAGCAAGTTGCCCAAAGACACAGGCTGGTCAACAGCAAAGGAAGACAAGGAATTAGCTTCCCGGAGCAGGGAGCTCCGTTCGCTGCACACAGTCTCAGAAGGCAGGCTTCCATTTTCCGGAGAACTGATGACTTTCCATCAGCCCGCCCACGTGCTCACCAGTCTCCAGCCGGTGGCTGTCAGCAAGCAGAAATTTGCGGACTGAGGCACCAGCAGGAGGCACAGCCTCAGCTGAACGGCTGATGGGATCACTTGGGCAACTGTCCAAGAAAAGTGTTTTTTTTTTTTTTTCTTTTTAAGTTAAATTAAAACCCACAGTATCAACTACTCTCTGAAAAGAAGAATTCATGCATCATTTAGATCAGACACACCCCTTTTCAATGTTCTAGGGATCACTCATGATCATTGAAAGAAACAAATCAATAATGCAAAGTATTAACAACAAATGGAAGCCTCTTGCTGAATTTAGAGTCATTTGTGGGCAAATGGCTGGAGAGATCATTCCTCCTAAGAAAAACCTGCAAGAATTTATTTCAAACCAACTGCTCACTACAACCTTCTCAAACCTAACATGTTCTTGCTTGTCTACTGCTTTTCTTTTTAAGGCAGTAAATATAACAGAGCAAGAGTTCCATCAGAAAACATTTTGAGGGGCACCTGGGTGGCACGGTCATTTGACTGACTGACTCTTGGTTTCGGCTCAGGTCATGATCTCCAGGTTGTGAGATCGAGCCTCATGTCAGGCTCCGCACTCGGTGGGGAGTCTGCTTGGGATTCTCTCTTCCTCTACCCCTTCTGCTTGCGCTCACTCTCTCTCTCTAAAATAAATAAATAAATCTCTAAAAAAAAAAAAAAAAAAACCAAAAACCCAAACCCACACATTTTAAGATATGGATACACTGGGAGTGCTGGGAGATGATCCTCAAACCCAGAGTGGTTCCTTCCTGTTCAGGAGGAAGGTCAAGGATCCAGCAAGTGGCCTCATCTTCCCTAAACGGATGAGGCATTGGCTTAGGAGGACTGCTAGCAACGTTCTACCAGCTCCCTTCAGCTCCACCAGGACAAGGGGCTGGAGTATGATGTGGGGTGGCGAAAGCGGCTGCCACATGGCAGGACAATAAAGGGGCGGACTGTAGAGTGTCTGAAATTAATAATAAAATTGACGAAAAGCCAGCCTGGTTTTACAGGCATCACGTGCCAGCAACCCTAAACAACATCAGTGATAAAACACTTGTCCTTGAAAACGCTTCTGTGGTCTATGTTAGAAACAATCGGCATCACTGCCACTGAACACGGATAACACATATGTAAGGTTCTCATTAGCCCTTGAGAAAACATATCCTTTCAGAAACCTGGTTTTCTCCATCAAAGTCACTTGGAGAACTCCCAGTGCATAGCCAGCCCCCAGGGGTGTGGAGTTGGCTACACACTGTCGTGGTGGTTTCAAGAGAACATTCTCAGCAGTTCCGAATTGTGCACTGGCTTTGGATACTGTTACAGCTCCTGCCTCCCTGAGACCACATGTTTCCACATTCAGGAATTAGGTTGTAAGTGTGAACATTGGTAGTACGGGGGCACCAGGAAGCTGAGTTACTTCGGTCATTCCGTGTGGCCACTTGGGAGTTTTTATTTGTGTTTAAAATTTAGAACAGTGACACAGAGTGTGAACTGCCAGGGGTACTATTTTTGCTTGGTAAGTATAATTTTTACTCACATGTGATATAGTGAGTTATATATAAGTTTGAATAATAAACTTAAATATAAGTTTGAATAATATTTTTCAACCAGAAACTTATTTTTTATTTTTATTTAAAATTTATTTATTAGAGAGGGGGCGGGGGAGGGGCAGAAGGAGAGAGAGAATCTCGAGCAGACTCCCCAATGGGCACAGAGCCCGATGCAGAGCTCGATCCCAGGACCCTGGGATCATGACCTAAGCCAAAGGCAGAGGCTTTAACCCACTGAGCCACCCAGGCGCCCCTGGAAACATCTTTTTAAATGGTTGAGGGATAGTGTTTAAAATTTTTAAAAAATTAAGCAAAAAATAGTAGATCCCTGGTACGGCTTAGTGGTTGTTAGATTATAGGCAACTCCCGAAGATGTTTCACTTTTATTAAAGTAAGTGAGCAGTGATTTATATAAATTACATTAGGTTTCAACCAATGATCAAAATTCACTGGATATAAAAACTAGTAAGAGGGCCCCTGGGTGGCTCAGTGATAAAGCATCTGCCTTTGGCTCAGGTAATGAGCCTGGGGTCCTGGGATGGAGCCCTATGTCAAGCTTCCTGCTCAGTGGGAAGCCTGCTTCTCCCTCTGCCTGATGCCCCCCCTGCTTGTGTACTTTCTCTCTCTCTCTCTCTCTGTTAAATAAATAAAATCTTTAAGGAAAAAAAATAAGTTGAGCTTTTTTCCTGTTTTGTACTTTAAATTTACTTTTTTTTTTTTTACATTGTGGCATAATTCTGTGTGTAGCATTCAATAAGAGAAACATTTTGTTACTTCTGTCTCCTTTCTGGCTATCATTATGATCATTTCATGATCATTTCTGAAGGGAATTCTGTCATGGAAAGGAGGGGACAGTCAAGTGACAGGTACCTCTGGCTTGTACCCTTTCCGTAAAGGGGCTCGTGATGAGAGAGAAAAGCCCTTCAACAACCTGCCAGGCGCGTGCACCACACATCTGCACGAGAATGCAGATCAGCTTCTCCCCAGACCACCGGTTTCTCTGCTAATACTCGATGTTCCTTTCTTTAAACATCGACTCACTGTGGCAGCAGCCACAGTGATGGTGAGTTCTAGAATGCAGAACTCAGTGATGTGAAGGTTCATGATAACTTGGCAGGGCCGGGGATGGGAAACCCGAGCAGGGCCCGCAGAGGGTGGTGCTGCACTGGGGTCTGGCCCTTGCCCAGGCCTGAAACCAGAGGCTGGCTCTCAGCAGCCAGAGCGTGTGGTCCCTGCTGAGCCAGGACCTACTTCCCGGTCTTCCGGCAGGGGAAGCGGGCAGGCGTGACAAAGCAAAATTAAGTGAATTTGGAGTGAGCCCACATCGGAGGAGCTTCTGAATGGTGCTCACCTTTTACCAGGGACAGGAGGCAGACACCATGAATAGCGGAAGTGTCTAATCTTGGAAATTAAAAGATTGACGAGGTGCAGGATAGTGAAAAGAACACAGGCTTTGAAGATGAAAGGTCTGGGTTCGAATTCTGATTCTACAATTTATGGGCTGTGTGATCTTGGGCAAGTGACTTAACCATTCTGAGCTTCAGTTTACTTGTTTGTAATGTGGGGATATAACCCCACCTCTAAAGGCTGTCCCGAGATAAAACAAAATCGTGTCTCTCCTCTGAATACCTAAGAGCATCTTACTTCTCCTTTAGGTTTCAACAATGGCAAAATTTTCTACAGGGACAGAGCCAAAGCCTTGTGTGGCTTATGCAACAACCCCACCCCCGCCCTGCCCCCGGGGTGCCTTGGTGGTCAGGTCAGGCCCAGAGACTTCTCTAAGAATGCAGAGTACAGCCTGGATTCAGCTGAGGAGGGCAGGCACGCTCGGAGAACACGGAGGTGGCAAGAGTGTCAGGGATGCTTTAAGAAACAATCTGGCTGGAAGAGAAGAAGCGAGCTAGAATGGTTGACCGAAGGGGGCATTTGTTTTGTTTTAAAGACAGGAATCATTTAAACCTCCTACATGCTGACACTGAGGAAGGGGCCAGGAGAGGAGGAGAGGAGAGAAATAGGAGAAGGGGAAAAATAAAAGTTAAGGAAGCCTCCCAAATGGTGGGAGAGGTGGCAGAATGGAATTCCAGGCATGGAGTTGGAGGGGGCTTGGCCCCGCGAGAGCTCTGGCTGGAGCAGAACGGAGCTGAATGAGCACTTGGTGTTCGGGTCAGCCTAGCATAGCACCTTGACCGTCCCCAGCCCACCCAGGGGATAGACATTTGCTTCCTTCCTCCTTCCTAAAACTACCAAATCCCAATACCACTGCCCACCCCCCTGCAACATTTAAAGACCATATTTTTCCACAACAAATCCCACTGGTTATATTTTGAGCATTCCAAATGAGAGCTCAGGGGTGGACTGATACTCCCGCCTTCCCCCCATTTTTTTACTTTGAAAAATTTTAACTCACAGGCAGGTTGTACAAATAATACAATCAGCTCCTAGATACCCTCCTGAACTCACCAGTTGTAAATATTGTCATCATTTGCTTTCTCCCTGTCATTCTCTGTATATTCACGTATAATTATACATAGATACAATTTAGTTTCAAACAATATTTTTCTGACTATAAAAGCAGTATCTGCTTATGTAATCAAGTACAGCAAAACATACAGGAGTACTTACCTATAATCCTACCACCTGAGATATTGCTATTAATATTTTCATATATGTCCTTTTGTTGTTGTTGTTTTCAGTTTTTTTAAGTCGACTCCACACTCGATGTGGGGCTCGAACTCATGACCCTGAGATCAGAAGTTGCATGCTCTACAGACAGAGCCAGTCAGGCAGTGCCCTCCCATCCCCCCATCCCCCTCCGCTGCCAACATGTCCTTTTTGGATCTTCATATGCATTTTTAGACATAGTCAAGATTATACTAAACACAGAATTTGTACCATGTTCTTCTATTATGTCCAAAGTGTTTTCTCAAGTCATGTAAATTTCCATAGACAATTTCCAATGGCTACCTACCGTTCTACTTAACCATTTCCCTGAGGTCAGACACATGGCTTGCTTCCGAGATTTCCTACACTAACAACACTTGGGTGAACTTACTAAATACATCCTATTCATATTCCTAATTATCTCCAGATTCCAAAAGTGAAACTCTGAGGTCAAAGGATGGCAATATATACTTTTTTCTTTCTTTCTTTTCTTTTCTTTTTCTTTTTCTTTTTTTTTTTTTTTGAATAGGCTCCATGTCCAACATGAGGCTTGAACTCATGACCCTAAGATTAAGGAGCCCATGCGCCACCGCCTGAGCCAGTCAGGCACCCTTGGAGAGTAATATTTTAAAGCTTCTCTCTACATCCTGCCAAACTGCTACCTGGAAATTTTTCCAAACATTTCCTGCCATTGGGTTGTACGGGAGCAGACCTAACATCACTGAACGGGGTGGGTGCGGGGGGCACAGGCAGGGGGAGGTCTGGCCCCGTCCCAAATCACCTGTGACGGTGGAAACCAAATGAAGGGGTAGAGAAACCCCGCCTCTCAGGGTTTCTCATTCTGGCCCACTGCAGGCACTTGAGAAAAGGTCACTGCATGAGCAAACAAATCCACAAACATGTATTTCTGCATTCCTATCACATGTCCAACACAAGCGACAAGGAGAGAGAAGGGAAAGAAAAAGCAAGGGATCGTGGGATGAAAGGCGCTAACTGTGCGTGCAGGAGTCAAAACTAAATTCGCCCACATACAATATGGCAAGTTTTCTCAGGACAACCTGCCCACGGCTTGTGCTGATGTCTGCAGATCTCCCTTTGCGGCAGGTAAGCCTCGATCTGATTCAGCTCCAAATTCCAAGCATTTAGGAAGACGGAAGATGCGGGGGGTTGGGGGAGAGTCAGGTGTGGCATCCACCGCCAGCCCCCAGCCTTGCCCAGAGAGGGGCAGCAACATTACCTAGGGAAACAGGGAGGCCTCTCGCAGCTGATTCCTGCCGGGAGCTGGTTGTCAAAGAACCGGCCTTGGCCACCGAGATGATGGCAGTTCCCCACCTCAGCGCTTTGCAGGGGATGTGCTGTCACTTCATTGGGATGATTTTCCATAAGTGACTCCTGGTTGTCATCCCGATTCCAAATGGGCAGGAGCAGCCCCTACTGGCAGAGATGGGCTGGATGGGGGCTGCAGGGAGGTGGTGGGGACACACCTGCCTAAGAGTGGGATGGCCCTAGGGAGGGCAGGAATGACATCACAGTCACCCTAGGAGAAGAGCCAGGTCTGTGAAGTCATGGAGTTCTGGGGCCTTTCTCCCCCTGCTCTGGGCACTGGGTTATTGGTCTTTTTTGCTTTCGAAAGGGAAGTGATGGATGAACAGGCAAAGAGGAGAGGGGAGGAGGCTGGGATGGCAGCCCATCACTGTCCGATACTGGGGAGTTCCACTCCCCATGAGCCCTGCTAAGGAAGGATGAACTGAACAAGGGAGCCTTTGGAGTCACGTGTGACTTAAACCCTACACTCATATCTGAATGGGCTTTGGAGGTTCCAGACTTTGAGCGCCTGATGGGGCACAGAGCAGGAGGCTCTGTGCCAGTGTCCCCACGGTGGGCTGGGGGCTGCCCTCTGTCCTCTTCCTGCAGATGGGCTCTGGTTGGATTTCGAGGGAGAGAGGGCTTAGTTGTCAAATGTAAAAAGAGGGCTTGTGAAATCCAGAATGTACTTAAGGATCATGTCTTTTCAACGCAAACACTCAGCTACCACTTGGGGCCGGCAAGCCTCTTTTCTTTTTTTAATTTAATTTAATTTTTATTTATTTGACAGAGAGAGAAAGAGAGATCACAAGTAGGCAGAGAGGCAGGCAGAGAGAAAGGGGGAAGCAGGCTCCCTGCTGAGCAGAGCTCCATCCCAGGACCCTGAGATCATGACCTTGAGCCAGAGGCAGAGGCTCAACCTACTGAGACACCCAGGTGCCTGGCAAGCCTCTTTTCTAAGCACATGACAAGACTGAGTTCATTTCATTCTCTTCCCAACCCCAGGAGGTGGGTAGTATGATTTTTACACCAATTCTACAAATGCGAAACTCAGGCACAGACAGGCTGAGCAGCCTGCCCACATTCACACAGCTAGGACATGGCAGGGCTGGGATTTGAACCAAGGCACTTGGTTCTAGAGTGTGGGCGTGAAACCTCACTTCCATGTTGGAGAAACTGTGGGAGTTGTTTCCCAGAAGCGATGGCTGAGTTCTCCTTCCCCATGGGTTCATACTGTTCAAGAAGGGGGCCGTTCCTAAAGACAGCAGGGGGTAGGTCAAGGTCGCACACAGTGGCAATAGTGGCTGAGTCTATGAACCTTGCAGTGTTCTTATGAGCTGCAGAGGTGAGAGAGACTTTAATGAGAGACTCAGATTCCCTTTTATGGGAGGAAACTGGAGCCATGGAGAAGCCCTGGGGGCGGGCTGGTCGGGACACTCCCTCAGCACCCACAAGCAAACCTGGGATGGTTGGACCACATCCAGGCCGCCTCCTCCCTGAGTCTCAAGAGTGAACGCTATGGGGCTTCTGGGCTAAACCAGCAGTGGAGGGGCCACCGTTTCCTGATGATTCTGGGGACCTGTCCTAGCCTAGCGTGACATTCCTGGTGGGGATCCATTCCCAACCTCAGCCTCATCTCTGGGCCACGTTCCCATCCTGTTCTCAGTGAAAATCCCTGAGTCATGACAGAGGACACAACTAATGCTGGAGAGAGGCCTTTAGGTAACACCTGTTCTGGGCATCCTCTCTCGTCTCTCTTTTTAAAAAGATTTATTTAGTTAGTTAGTTAGTTGAGAGAGAGGGTGAGAGAGAGAGAGAGCATGAGAGGGGAAAAGGTCAGAGGGAGAAGCAGACTCCCCATGGAACTGGGAGCCTGATGAGGGACTCCATCCCAGGGACCCGGGATCATGACCGGAGCCGAAGGCACTTGCCCAACCAACTGAGCCATCCAGGTGCCCCTAGGCATCCTCTCTTTAAAGAGAAGGTCAAGTTTCTTGATTGCAGCTCAGGCCATGATCTCAGGGTCGTGAGATCTAGCCCTCCGTCGGGCTCTGCTCTCCATAGGGAGTCTGCGGGAGGATTCTCTTCCTCTCCCTCTGCGCCTCCCCACACACTCACACACACACTCTCTCTAAAATAAATAAATATTTTTTAAAGTGTCAAGATGCCTCAACATAACATAACACCTTCACTGCACCTATAAAACGGACTTGTAAAACCACTGCATGTGTGTTTCTTCTCTAGCTAGACTCAGCGTCCTAAGGACCAGGACTAAGGGTTTCCAAAGCACGTGGGAGACATTCAGTTGGATATGCTGAACCTTTTCACACCTTAAGGTATAACTTATTTAGATATCATGGCTGGAAATTTTGATAAAATACCCCTAGTTGGATGATGGCAACCAAGAGGCATCAGATGAATGGAAGCCTGAAAGAGCCACATATAAGGCCTTCAGGAAGAGGGGCCCAGAGCTATCCAGAGCCAGCCATGACATAGGCCACAGAGAGGACTCAGAGTATACGTCAGTCAAAAATCATTGGCCGAGGGTCATGGGCTTAGATGCTTTGAACCTCCCTAAGGGGACTGTCAATCCCTGCTTCTCACTTCTGGAAGGATGGCACCAAAAAAGCCCAAAGCTGACACCGAGCGGGTCTCAGCCCCAGCTCTTTGAGTAAATGTACTGTCACTCCACTGGGATGATTTTCCATAAGGGACTCCTGGTTGTCACCCCGACTGTAGACCAGCAGTGTCAGGACCAGAACCATATGTCCTTCCACCAAGGTCTCAAAATCCCCACCTCAGGAAGTTCTTCCTGCTGTCTAGCTTGAATTCTTCCAGACACAGTTTAAACCAAACAGCTTGTGAGTTATATGGCAGAGTTTTAAAGCTTCTAAATTAGTAACCTATACTTGAAAATTTAATCTAAGTACAATTTATTTTAAGTTGCTAAGAGAATGGATCTTTTTTTTAAGATTTTATTTTATTATTAGTATTTTTTTTAAAGATTTTATTTATTTATTTGACAGAGAGAGATCACAAGTAGGCAGAGAGGCAGGCAGAGAAAGAGGGGGAAGCAGGCTCCCTGCCATGCAGAGAGCCCTATGAGGGGCTCCATCCCAGGACCCTGAGATCATGACCTGAGCTGAAGGCAGAGGCTTAACCCACTAAGCCACCCAGGTGCCCCTTAAAGATTTTATTTTAAAGTAATCTCCATACCCATTGTGGAGCTCGAACTCCGAACCCTGCCCCACGCTCTACAGACTGAGCCAGCCAGGAGCCTCTGAAGTACAATTTCTGATTTATCTTGAGAAGTTGGAATGATCTGGCCAGGCTGGGCCCACACTTGCACGAGACACCATCATTGGCTGGGGTCTCCCCAGTGCCAGTCCCGTGGGGGCATTAGGTGACATGCTTCTTGTTTGGGCTCTTTGCACCTTGTCCCTGAGGGTCCTAAGCCATCTGTTGTCACCCAGTTACCTAAGCCATCACGAACCCCTGTAGATTTCCCTCCAAGCCCCGTGACCCCAGCCCAGGCACTGGGCTTCCTCCAAGGAAGGCTGCCCAGAGTGGGTCGTCTAAGGGAAGGCGGGACTGCAGTGTCCCGCATGTCCAGTGGCTGCAGAGCATCAAGAAGCAAGCAGTCTCCATGCTCTGACCCAGCTTGTCTCGTAGGACATGTTCCCGAAATGGCTGCCAGGGCTTTGCCTCCGGGTCTGGAGAAGACAACTTTCTTGTAAGGGATCCTGACGGCCTGTGTCGGAGGAGAAAACTTCCCACAGCCTGTTCTGAGCCGGCTCTCACGGACATAAACACATGTCAATTGCGTGCCCAAGTCTACATGGAGGAGCACAGAGAGGTTCTTGTTCTAGTTCTTTTCATTATAAATCCTGCTACAAGGACAACGGAAGGGAAATGGTCCCACGTTTTCATTGAAAAGTCTGGGGAGGGGAGGAAAGAGTAAACGTCTTTGCGATCAGATTTTCCCACATTCACAGTTGTCCCTTATTCACCATTCCCGGCTTGTACATGATGCTGTAGAAGAATTGTGCAAAGATGCATGCATTTACCACAGGTGGGCCTTTTTGACATTCATTATGAATTTAATTATTATTAAATACCCACAGTGTGCCAGGCGCCGGACAGCAAATGAGGGGCAGACAGGAGGAAGGCTCCATGTCGCTGGTCAGCTGTCCCTGTAACTGCTCAGCCCCGCTGCTACGTTCCCAGGCCCTGCAGCTGGAGCCTGCCCAGTCCCCCTGCTCTCTCGGGACTTCAGACGGATCCCTGAGGGTCAGTGGGTGACGGGGGAGGGGCAGGTGTGTCTGTGGATTCCCGGGCACTAGGAGGCGACTGCAGGGGGCAGGGCTGGGCAGCCAGGCCGTACCTTACTAGAGCACTCCAGTCTAGTGTACCTAAAGGACAGGGGGCAGAGCTGAGCCCCTGAAATCAGGCACAGTGTTGAAGAGCCAGGCAGGAGGCCCACAGCTCAGGGAAAGGAGGCCCCTCGAGGCAGTGATGCTCTGGCTGGAGTGTCCTCCAGGCCGTGGATGAAGAAGGGGCTGCTGCACTGCTGAGTGTAAGGGATTGTGGGAAGGCTACCTAGTCACCCTGAGCCTCAGGTCCCGCAGGTGAAACAATGGCTAGAATTGCAAATTCAATGGGGGGATAGATGATGAAATGAGATGAACCAGGCTAACACATGTTAGCCCTCACCTGTTGTAACTGTCAACTCCAGCCAGGCAGCTGGTCACCAGGAGAGAGGAAAGCAGAGGGCTTGGGGGAAAGCCCAATCCATCTCCCGAAACAAACAAAAACAGACACACAAAAGCGACCTGAGCCCTGGAATCTGTACAAAGCATGTGCATGGCCCAGTGAATTGCAGGTGCACACGGAGCCCAGGAAAAACCCTTCCCGAACCTGCATTCTCCACCTACAGCTCAGCTGGAAGCTTCCCTTGTCTACCGCAGCCAGGTGCCCAGGCTAGCCCACAAAGGCCTAGCAACGGCGCTCATGTCTCCAATAGACCTTAGCAGCTTTGAGGGGCCAGGCCCATCTTGAGTCCCCGTGAGCCCTTCTGAGCTGTGAGCCCACCGACCTCCACTAGAGCCCAACAGCAGAGAGAGGAAGGAAAGAAATGTCAGGGAGGTGGAGTAAGTAGCCAGCTCTGGTCAGGAGCCCACAGGTTCCCACAAGCTCCTGTGTGGGTGTGGCCACAGGAACTAACCTGAGCGGGGCTCTCTGCATGGGGTCTGGGTCTGCGGAAGCCTCCAGGGTCCTCTGCAGGGTAGGGGCAGGGCTAGGATGAGGGCTCCTGCCTCAGCAGGGGTGAAGGTGCATTGGGCGGAGGGAAGGGGGGCAGCCCCTTCCTCCAGTTCCTGGCGAGTCCGAGTCCTGGCCTGCTGGATGGGAGCGGAAACAATCCCACAGCTTGCCCCGGGGGAATGGGGGAGGCGTGGCCAGGGCGAGGGTGGCCAGATAGCCACAGGCAGGGCTGGAGTGGTCAGTGTCACTGGCAGGTGGAGGGCCCACAAAGACTCAAAAAACACCGGAAGGATGGAAAATGGGAGTAATTCAGATAAATTTTTTCAAGGCGGAATCTGTATTTTTTTCTGATTATAAAAGTAACTCACGCTGCTATTAGAATTTTTGATAATGAGAATCTACTCATGTGTTACTAATAATAAGCTTTTGGCCACACACACACACACACACACACACACACACACAGATTGGATTTGGGAAAAAATGCAAGTGCAGACAGTAGAAAGCGAGAGTCCCTCTATAACCCACCTTCAGTTCCACAATCTGGCCTCTAAAAGTTTAATAACACAGGGGCACGTTTGCAGGATGTCACGGGGGCTGTTCAAGAGTGTGACTAAGGGCTAGTCACTCGCTGTGCTCTGTCCTTTATAGGAATCATTGCCACCCCTTAACCACAGCCCTGAAAGGGAGGTGCTATTATTCCCATTTTTCAGATGTGGAACCAGGCTCAGAGAGGTCAAACGGCTTACCCAAGGTCCCACAGCTAGGAGAGGGCAGCCAGGAGTCAACCCTGGTCTGCTCTCCTCCCAGGAGGCGGCTCTCACTGCCACATCTCATCCAATAATCCGGGAGAGCAGGAAGGAGGTGGGTGAACAGTATCTCATATCTGTTTCTTTAGTGAGACATGGTAACCATATGATTCAAACAATACTTGGGGAAAACTGTTTGAGCCGCTAAGAATAAGCCAGGCAGGTGCAAGAAGAGATGTCCCCCAGCAGCTTTCGCGCTAACACGGGGTGGTGGGGGCAGACTTTGGAAATGAAAGGGAAGTGGCTCCAGGAGCCAGCAATGGAAGAAATGGCCAAAAGTGGACAGAAAAATGAATGAGCCCCTCCAGGCTCTCCTGGGGCTCGCTGCAGGGGTGGGCGGAACGGGTTGGTGGTTGTGTAGCTCTTGCTCATACCGTAACGTGTCCACGGCTGGGAAGTGCTTCATCTCCGTGGGCAAGAAAAACCTCATTAACCTAATGGATATTTTCCAGTAACAAATGTTGCTTCTGTGTTTAAGCACACCCGAGGGGAAAGCTGTTCCACTAGGGACACCCAGGCATCCTCCAGGAATTGTGGACATGCTCTAGGAAAATTAGCGGGCGTTTTCAAGCAGCGCTTATGCTTCTCCTTTCAAAAGGAGGGAAGTCAATTCAGCCTGGCTGGTTTAATAAAAGTCCCTCGACTGGCCAGGTGGGTCTAAGAGTCCCCCTCTGGTACCCCAACCATTGCAGGGAGGTAATGCGGGGCCGAGAAAGGGATGTGCAAGAGGAGGAAGGAGACCTGTGCTAGCTGAGTTTGCTATGAACTTGCTGTGTCACCCTAGGGAGGTCACTTTACCTCTCTGGGCTGTTACCTCATTTCTCAAGTGGCTCTGGCATCTGTTCAAATGCCAGACTCATGGGCCTTAACACCTTGCACTGGCCCCTCTGTGGATTTTTCTCAGTATAACCTCAAAGAGCAGGGGAGGTATGAGAGAAAGGAAGGTCCCTTGAGGAGGAAAAAAAGAAATGAAGGGAAAGTGGTGATTCATTTTAAGGATGTCATACATTTGGGGCAGCTCCCAACACTTCCATCTTTCTCTGCTGGCCCCTTCTTTCTCCTCCCTCCCAGCCCTCCCGTCACATGGTTGACAGAGGCCATGAGCCACCATCATGGGAACCCTGGTGACTCGGTCAGGAAGGCAGCAGAGGAGGTCTGGGCAGTGGCTAGTTGGTGAGACCAGGTGGCCTCTGGAGTTCAGGGTCCTACATGGTTCTGGGAGTTCAGAGTCCCACAGGCCAAGCAGAGGGAGGCTTAACCAACAAACAGTGGGAGATGCTCCAGCTTGATGGGGAGGAAAGCTACATTCTAGCTGGGGCTATGCCTGTCAGCTTCTCTGCAGAGCGCCAATAGGACAACACGGTAATTAAAACTGAAATGAGGTCTTTGGAGGATTGGCTAGAACGTCTCTGAGGACTGCTGTGTTGTATCTGGAAGCAGAGACTAGAAGTGCCTTTTGCTTCTCAGGGTGTGGGAAGTGTCCCGAAAGAGCAGGGTCTTGGGGCCGTGTTCTATGTGCTTCAAGGAACATGGGGCATTCTGAAGGACCTCAGACAGGCCCTGGAGCTGGGAGTGCAGTCGGCTCACGGAACTTACTCCAGAAGAGACAGACCTCAGTGCCAGGCCCGGACACAGGCCCCTGCCTCGAGGCAGGGCTGTGGCCAGAAAAGGTACCAGCGCTTGGCCCCCACCGCGGAGGTTCTAGAATGGCAGCTTCCATTTTCTCCCCTTCCAAACAGGAAGTGCCACCTAGCCTACAGTGGGAGGATGAAATGAGGTCATTTGTGTGAAAACACTGAGAGAAAATAGCACTGGAGTTGTTTCTGATATAAAAGGATTGGGCATGAAGAGAGTCAAGTGGCATATCATTAATCCCCCGCCCTGGAGGGGGGTGTCTCCCTCGGAATGCAGGCTACCAACCACTCTGGGGACTCTGGTGGTGGCTCATGGGGCTAGTCTGGGTTGTCACGAACAACGACAAGGCTTGGGCACTTAAACAACACAGTAGCCAACCTCCCTTTGTCCTCCTGCCCCCTTCCCTCCCCTACGTCCGAGGGAAGACTCCAGAAGGTGCCCTGTGTATTCAGTTACGCTGTATATACGCTTCACACACACTCTGTGTACTTGAGCTCCTGCTAAGTTGTAGTCCTACAACTAGTTTGGAAAGTCTTCCTGTCTAAGGCAGTGCAGTGCCCAGGCTAGCCCACAAAGACCTGGTTATAGAGCTTCTGTCTTTCTGAAATTAAAGAGTGAAGGCAGATCAGAACTTACCCACCAGGGGGGTCATGTCTGTCAGCTTCACCTGGGGGGCCTTTGAAAGAACCCTTCTTCCAGATATTTTCATCCTTCTGAAGAGAGTTGGGGCCCAAGCATATATATGAATTTGGCTTTAAAAAAATATACACAGGGGTGCTTGGGTAGCTCAATGGGTTAAGCCTCTGCCTTCCTCTCAGGTCATGATCTCAGGGTCCTGGGATCAAGCCCCACATCGGGCTCTCTGCTCAGCAGGGAGCCTGCTTCCCCCTCTCTCTCTCTGCCTGCCTCTCTGTGATCTCTCTCTCTGTGTGAAATAAATAAAAAAATCTTAAAAAAAAATAGAGTACAGAGTGATACTGACATGTCCTGCCCGCATCCATGATTTCTCTCACCCAGAGGCTACCATTAAAACCTGATTTTCATCTTTCCTTCCGGTCAGGCTCCATAAACAGGGCCTCATTCACAGGCATGCTCCCTCTTTCTGTACAAGTGGGAACACATGGTGGCCGCCTTGTTCCTCGATTAGCCCATCTGAGGGAGTGTCCACAGCAGTGCATTCTGCGGGGCAGGGGTGGGGGCCAGTTTAGTCAACCAGTTTCCCATCAATCATTTCCAGACTTTTGTGTAACAGATGCCTCCCCAGTGAATCCCCACATAGATTGTCCTTGCTCACACAGAAAGGATCTCTGCCACCTGGACCACCAACAGAGGCATCCCACTGTGCTTTTTATCAGCAATCTTTTAGAATCAGCAAGGTTTAGCATCTTTTCAGTACCCATTGAAAACTTTTGCTTTTTTTATCTTTTTTTTTTAGATTTTATTTATTTATTTGACAGACAGAGATCACAAGTAGGCAGAGAGGCAGGCAGAGAGAGAAGGCGGCGGGGGCGTGGGGCCTGAGAAGCAGGTTCCCTGCTGAGCAGAGAGCCCGATGTGGGGCTCTATCCCAGGACCCCAGGATCATGACCTGAACCAAAGACAGAGGCTTTAACCCACTGAGCCACTTTTTGCCTGTAAACAACCTGCTTTTCTCTTTCCCCAGGCATGGGTAATCTCATAAAACCTCTGGGGCAATCCTGGAGTGTCCCCAGACTCCCTGTGTGTTCTGGATGGCCCAAGGCCCCTGAACCGCTAACGCTGTGAGCACCCTTAAAATCCTGAGAATCCAGGGGTGCCTGGGTGTCTCAGTCATTGGGCTTTTGCCTTCAGCTCAGGTCATGACCCCAGGGTCCTGGGCTCGAGCCCCACATCAAGCTTTCTGCTCAGCCGGAAGCCTGCTTCTCCATCTCGCCCTGCTTGTGTCCCCTCTCTCATTGTGTCTCTCTCTGTCAAATAAAAAAATTAAGATCTTTAAAAAATAAAATCCCGAGAGTCCAGGGACTGCCCAGCCTCTGTGCGGGCCCCAGCACCCCTCAATGGCTGGGCCCAAAATTCCCCCGGAGGCAGCTGTGGTATCAGAAATGTGGAATCACCTGAAGCTGGTGATTGGTAATATTTCATGTGGCTTATCTCGCAGGGTTTGTCATGGATGGGATCCATTCATGCTCACCTTCTCCACCCTTACACAGAGCTTCTGTTTTATAGGAAGTGCTCAAGTGACCGTTGAAAGAAGAAATCATTAGCACCTGTCTAATTGCCCCCCTCTTTTGTCCAGAGGGTAGCTAGTGCGGTTCAAATGGGTTCAGTGGAACTGTGCTTACAAAGAATCCTAGTGTAAGGAAGTCCACTTCCTGACAGCCTCAATCAGCTTTCTTGCAAATTTCTAAAGCCCCTTTCTTTGGCCCTGGCAATCAGGGTTGCCAGATAAAATACAAGGCACCCAGTTAAATCTGAGTTTCAGTAAACAACAACTGTTTTAGTGTAAGTATGTCCCGAAGACTGCATGGGACATACTTAGTGTGATAGTTTCTGGGTGGCCACGGTACCAAATTGCAAAGTGAGTGGCTTAACACAACAGATATTTCTTCTGTCACAGTTCTTGAGGCCAGAAGTCCAAAATCAGATCACTGGGCCAAAATCACGGTGTTGGCAAAGTCTCGCTCCCTCCCACAGGAAGTTCTAGGAGCCAATCCTTTCTCTCTTCCAACTTCCGGTGGCTGCTGGAATCCACATCATTCCACGTCACTCCAACCTGGTGGATCACAGGGTCTTCTAATCTCTCTCTGCCGCCTTCTTGTAAGGACACAAGTGACTGCATTTATCATCCACCCAGATAATACAGGATAATTTCATCTCAAAATGCTCCAGAGAATGACATCTGCAAAGATCCTTTTTCCAAATAAGGTCATATTCACAGGTTCTAGGGATTAGGATCTGATATCTTTGGGCGGCATTTTGTAGCCTATCACAATTATACTAAAAAAAAAAATGTTGTTTATCTGAAATTGAAATTTCACCAGGCATCCAGGGTTTTAATTTGCTAATTCTGACAGCCCTCCCTGGACCTGATTCCTCCTGAGGTGGCAGGAACTTAAGCCATTTGTCTTCACCTGCTCATCACTCGTCCTGGAATGAGCTTGGGGACCATGCCTCAGACCCAAGCCTGTTCACCAAAATCTTTTGTCTTTGAAGTAGGGCTTATGGCTTATGATGGCTTTCCAGTTTTCAGGAGAATCTAAAGGCGTAAACTAATACAAAGTCTTAGCTTTTTAAAAGATTCTGGCAAATGCATGCATTTCCACTTTTAACACTCAAAACTTCATTTTTTAATTTATTTTGTTTAAGATTATTTATTTATTTACTTGACATACAGATCACAAGTAGGCAGAAGAGGCAGGTGGGGGAGGTGGGCGGGAAGCAGGCTCCCTGCCGAGCAGAGAGCCCTATGCAGGGCTCGATCCCAGGACCCTGGGATCATGACCTGAGCGGAAGGCAGAGGCTTAACCCACTGAGCCACCCAGGCGCCCCAGCACTCAAAACTTCAAGTGCTGACTGGCCCCCCTCACCACTTCAGGTCTTTGTGTGAAAGCGTTAAAAGGAAATACAGCATTGGATTTGTTTTCTTTCTTGTTGTTTTAAAAACCTTATTTATTTATTTGAGAGATAGAGAGAGAGAGAGAGAGAGGAGGAGGGGCAGAGGGAGAGGAAGAGAGAGAATTTCTTTTTTTTTTTTTTTTTTAAGAGAGAGAATTTCAAGCAGACTCCGGCTGAGCACAGAGCCTGATGCAGGGCTTGACCCCATGACTCCTGGGGTCACGACCTGAGCTGAAACCAAGAGTCATTGCTCAACCGACTGGGCCACCCAGGTGCCCCCGTTGTTATTGTTTTTAAAGATTTTATTTTTAAGTAATCTCTACACCTAACTTGGATCTCGAGCTCAAAATTTCAGGTCAAGAGCTGCACACTCTTGGGTTAAATGGAGGATGAGTATTAAGGAGGGCACTTGTGATGAGCACCGCGTGTTGTGTGAATCACTAAATTCTACACCTGAAACTAATGTTATACTATGTTAACTAACTGGAATTTATTATTATTATTATTATTATTATTATTATTATTTTAGATTTACTAATTTATTTTGGAGACAGCATGAGCAGGAGGGGCAGAGGGAGAGAACCTGAAGCAGGCTCCTTGCTGAGCATGGAGCCCAAGATGGGGCTCGATCTCAGGGCCCTGAGATCATAACCTGAGCAGAAACCAAGAGTCTGATGCTCAACTGACTGTGCCCCAGGCACCCCAACTAACTGGAATTTAAATAAAAACTTGAAACTACAAAAAAAAAAGGTTGCATGCTCCACCAACTGTGTCAGCCAAGTGCCCCAGGACTGTATTTGATAGAAAAGGATTAGGTATTAAAATCATAAAGTGGGGGGCGCCTGGGTGGCTCAGTGGGTTAAAGCCTCTGCCTTCGGCTCAGGTCATGATCCCAGGGTCCTGGGATGAAGCTCCGCATGGAGCTGTCTGCTCAGCGGGGAGCCTGTTTCCCTCTCTCTGTCTCTGCCTGCCTCTCTGCCTACTTGTGATCTCTGTCTGTCAAATAAATAAATAAAATCTTTAAAAAAAAATCATAAAGTGCCTGGGTGGCTCAGTCAGTTAAGCATCTGATTCTTGATCTCGGCTCCAGTCATGATCTCAGGGTGGTGAGATCAAGCCCCGAGCTGGGATCTATAGTCTGCTTGGGATTCTGCCTCTCCCTCTGCCCCATGACCACTCACTTGCATGTGCTCGAGCTCTCTCTCTCTCTCTCTCTCAAAACAAATTAATAAGTAAAATCATAAAGTGGCCCATCACCCACAATTATACAAGTTATACACCTGTTTCCCTTTCCATTCTCAAGTCTCTTGAAGAAAGCCTTAGGTTTTAATCAGTATTGGATTCATGCAATCACCTGTCCATTCATTCTTTAAACAGTCACGGAGCATCTATTCTGTGCCATGGGCTGTGCCAGGCACTGAGGCTACAGAGACGAGCAGAACATCGCCCAACAGATGGATGTGGTCAGGCACTGGCTCCCCGGAGAAGTCAGCAGTGGTCTCGGAAGAAGTCATGGAAACTGAACACAACATAATGGGCCCTCGTGATGTGGAAGCAGAAAGCGTTAATCGATTTGCTTGAAACTAGTCGTAGAGAGAAAACCCCAATTAATTTACTAATTATCTTTAAATTCTAGCAACCATTTTTAGCTGTTAGTTAAGGAAAAAATAACTTGTATTACAAGATGTGATGCTTAGCCTGGTCTACGGTAACACTATAGAGCTGTCTTCCTCTCTCCGTGGCTCCCGGATCCCTGGAAATGTGGGTGACGGTGGCAAAGGTGAGCCCAGCGGTTCAGCCCAGAGGGGGGCTGCTTGGACTGGGTGATTTCTTCCTCACCTGTGGATGCAGGGAGCATTTCAGGGGGGCACAAATGATGCCCACACCCCAAAGACATCTTAGGCTGAATAGACTTTTAAGAAGAAGAAGCAATCTCTTCATTTAATAATCATAAAGCTAAAATTCCAGGTCACTGTTTTATTTATATATATATATATATATATACACACACATATATATATATTTTTTTTTAATCAAAAAGCACTGGCCGTAGGATCCCTCAGGCTAAAGCAATGGAGGGAGAGCCAAGGATGGAAAAGCCAGGGTGAGGCCTGCTCTTGAGAAGCAGAAGTTCTGGGTTCAATTCCCTGTCAGTCTAACACTAGCCATGTGATTCTGAGGTGCCTCTTAACCTCGCTGAACCTCAGTTTCATCATCTGTAAAAGGGAAAAGAATTTTTACAGGCTCACATCAAGAACTAAATGAGAACATATAAACTCCAAAGTACTGTCTGCTTGTTAGCAATTTGGGGAAGGGGAGTCCCCCTAGCACCTAGGGACACCTCCTAGCACCCTGACATCACACGATGTAGGCCACCCAAATGTGAGCTGTGCCCCACGCCCTGTTGTTATGTGTGACCAAAGGCTGAGAAAGGTGGCCAGGAGGGGCCTAGATGTGTAAACTCAGGGGAGATGACATTCAGGTTCCGAGGTGGTGTCTACAGGGAGAAATTTAATTCAAAGTGGGAGTTTTCCCATTTTCCCTGAGCCAGGCAGACTGTCTGCTGTTAGGAGAAAGGGTCACAGTGGAAAGGAGGGGCTGGGTGGCATTAGTCAGCCTCAACACAACAAAAATGTTCCTATACAACTTCCCTCTCCCAAATACCTAGATAAGAGTGTTTAAAAGTAAGTCAGCTTTTTAAATGAGACTGATCATTCCCTAATTAGTCCAAATTAGAACATTATTAGTGTATCCAGAAAGCCAGGTCGTTCCAAGCATTCTCTGCAAACTTGGGCCCACGGGGGACAGGGTCTGTTCTCCCAGAAGAGAGCAATCCCAGGAACCTCAGTCATTAAGTCCCAGAGACATAGGGTCTGGTGCCTATAATGTGGCCATAACCTTTGATGATGAATGAGCTCCCTGCCCCGAGAGGCCCAGATGTGGCCAGCATGCCCTGGCCTGTCCAACAAGCGAGACAGCAGCCCTCTGCCCAGCGTTCCCATGCTCCTAACTTTGCATCCAGTGCTTTGGGCAAAGGGGCCCACGCCCAGATCCAGAGCTAAGCAGGCCGGTGCTTAGTGCCGGGACCGACAGTGTTCCTTCAAGTGGCCCCATCTTTTAGTTTGGGGTGCTTTTAAGAATTTTCTTGAACTACTCAGACTACTCACACCCTGAATACAATTTATAGTCTGAAATGATCATGGCTGTCTCTCCCCCCACCCAGGAAAACCCAACAAAAGAAACCAGGGTGAGATCTCATACATGGTATATAGTCTACTTTAGAGCTAATGGATTAAAAAAAAAAAAAAAAAAAAGCCGGGGAGGAGGGAGGCAAGAACAGAACTGAGAAATGGTTCTTGTTTTCATTAGATGCAAGGGTGGCTGTGGGAATTTCAGTGCCATAAACATGCCTGGTGAGGCTGCGGATTCTAATTTTCCACTATGTGTGGCCCCCAACCCTGTCCATGTGAGCCCCCCTTCTCTGCTCCCCATTACGCCCTTTTTTCCTGGTCCTAGAGGTGAACAGCAGTGGTATAGACACGGGGGAAATAAAGTGGATTGTTGAGGGAAGAGGATCAGACAGTACACCAGGAGGCTGACTAATGCCACCCAGCCCCTCCTTTCCACTGTGACCCTTTCTCCTAACAGCAGACAGTCTGCCTGGCTCAGGGAAAATGGGAAAACTCCCACTTTGAATTAAATTTCTCCCTGTAGACACCACCTCGGAACCTGAATGTCATCTCCCCTGAGTTTACACATCCAGTCCCCTCCAGGCCACCTTTCCCAGCCTTCGGTCACACATAACCCCTCCAAAGAAGTGTGGCAGGTGTGGACATTTCTCATGTTTTCTGCGAACTGGAAGAAAAATGAGCTTCTCTGTTGGATAAGTGTCGACCTGCCCACGACACTAAATTTGGTTCTGCCGTCACCAGCGACATGAAACGGCAGCCCAGTTTAGAGGCTAGCTTTCGGTTTAAAATACTTTCTCCAGGCTCAGGTTGCATATGACCCATTCAGGGAGGCTGCAGGGCACAGCTTCTCTGGGCCTTAGCACTAAAGACTCATCTGTTGGTGTGGAGAGTGGCCCGAGAGGGGAGGCATGAAGGCAGCGAGGCACGGGAGTTGGGGAGAAGCATGACCTGGCTTCCTCTCCAGCTGGGAAGTCTCTGGGCTTCAGTCTGCTCCCCAGCAAAATAAGAATGATAATCCCTGCCTCGAGGGGGACGGAGGGTTAAATGAGGCCATGTTTTTAGTAAAATAAAGGCAACCAGCTAATACCATTATTACCAGCATCGTCATACAACAGAACTAGTTTAGACCAATAGGGACTGTGTTCAGGCAGCCAGACTGCTCGCAGGCTGGAGTGACACGCGTGCCCTGACCTACTACCCACCATCCACATGCATGAGAAGCCCCCCACTCCCAGGGCAAAGACAGACGATAACCCAGCTCCAGCTCCGTTCAAATTCCAAGTTCAGGCACTTCATTAATGACACTTGGCTGAGCCTCTAGCCGCCCCACAGCCCCCAGAATATCATACCACCAAAGTCAATGTCTGCCTTTAATTTAATCACTCTTGCCTGAATTGGTTCCCACCCCGGGCCAAACACGGAGTAGCCAGAAGAGGCTGCCCTTGGGCATAAATGAATAGGAGATTCTGTACAAAGTCCTGGTCTGATTAGGAAGAAACTGAAAACCCCTGCAAAAATGGAAAGGCCACCGGAGGGTCAGGATAGGGGTCAGGGAGGCCCCCTGCCCCTCTCCGGGTATCACTTCAGGTTACGCTACAAGCGTGACAACCCTCTGTCCTGTCCTGCACCCCGGCTTTAGACCTCCTCTGCAAAGAAGGGAATAGACGAGACCTGTACATGCTGGATCGCAACTGCCTGTCCAACAAGCATGGGCACAGGCCCTGCTGATGGCTGCTCACCCCTGGGAAGGAGCCTGCACCGTCCTGCCGGCAAGAGGGGAGCAGGGTGGCGGCAGCTGAATGACCTTAGGCATTGGGCTCCATTAGCCCCGTGGAGACTTCAGATCAGCGCCTGACTCTGGTTACCTGCAGCACTGGTCTTCTGAGCGGCTCAAAGGAATTCTCATAGAAGGTTTTATTTCAGCTCTGCAACTATCCCGCGAGAAGGGAGCCTGCGTTATCAACCATTTTGGGGTGAGGGCATTGCAGGATCCCCATTTTGCAGATGGAAAAATGGAGGTACAGGAAATCTTCCACTTCACCCCAAGTCTCTTCAGATGGTGAACAAGAAAGGCTGCAATTAAATTCAGGGTTCGGCAAGCAAGCCCATGCAGCGGGGGAATAACAGGCCCACAAAATGAGGCAGGCAATGGCTAGCTTCTGGAATTCAGTCTTGCCAGCAATAAACGATAAGGAGACCTTTTTAAAAAATTAATGTATAATGTATTATTTGCCCCAGGGGTACAGGTCTGTGAGTCATCAGGCTTACACATTTCACAGCACTCACCATAGCACATACCCTCCCCAATGTCCACAGATCTTTTCTTTTTTTTTTAAGTTCTTTATCACTTGGCCCAGATTATCAATTTATAACAAGAATCCTGCCAGTTAAAAAAAAGTTTTCCCATCAGACATCAAGCATCAGTTCATAATTATTTATAGCACTTTAGTGACACTGAAAGGGATTTATTTCAATGTATTCAGTCTTTAACCCTCTGCAGGGAACAGAGTGTAGTCATTGCTCCCTGCAGGGTTAAAAAGGGAGAGACTCCAGATACAGGAGGCCTGCAGAACTAAATCCAGTGGAGGTGCCCAGCAGGCCCATCCTGCAGGATTAACCCCGGGGAAAGATTAAATAGGGTTAAAGCAGGTTCAGGTGAGTCTGTGATTGATCATTCCATTATTCAAGTGGATTTAGAGATGTTCTGCAAAATCCTTCCTTTCTAAACTGGGCCTATGGTGAGGCACAGGCATGTGTCCTGGGGCCAGTGTGGAATTTCCCTGTTCCTAAGGAAAAGACGAGACAGAAGGTGGATGGCAGAAGATCTGGGGACTCTTCCAAACAGCTATTCCTGGTGATTCTTGGCAATGGGAGCTTTGAAAGGGACAGGTTCACACGAATTTATACTGCAATTATTACCGTACCCCAACACAGGAGATTATATACAAGTATTTTACTCACATATACAACCTTTGCTTGGCTTATTAACATACCTCAATTTAAATTCTGATGCATTACCAATACTAAAGTTGAAAGCCGTCAGGTGTTCAGCAAACCTAATATAAAAAGTCTAGGCATACATCAAATAAGGGAGTGAATATTTACATTTAAATACATAATTATAATTATGGGGCGCTTGGGTGGCTCAGTTGGTTGGGTGTCCAACTCTTGGTTTCGGCTCAGGTCATGATCTCAGGGTCCTGGGATTGAGCCCCATATTGGGCTCTGCGCTCAGCAGGGAGTCTGACTGCAATTCTCTCCCTCTCTCTCTCTCTCTCTCCCTCTGCCCCCCTTCCCACACAATGTGCTTGTGCCCTCTCTCTCCAATAAAACAAATACCAAAGAGAGTCTTTAAATTGTAACTTTCCCTTGGGCATTAAAGCATTTGATTTGAGATTATTAATTAATCAATAAGCCTCTTTTAGAGGGGTAGGCTGTGGGAGGGGGCATGAGTTAGGACGATAGTTTGGTGCCAATGTCCAACTGAGAACAAATGGAAATAAGCACCTCTGAAATGACCTACCCATCAGTGGCCTAACTGGGTTTGGTCAGGAATGATTCTGTTGACACATGAACTAGACCACTGGTTCCTATTCAGGTCTTTTACCCTGGAGGAGGGACACAGTCCCAGAGTTCTGTGAAATGGTCTTTCCCTGCACTTCCCTTTTGGCATAACGTGTTGGCTGGAGATCACATGACAGCAATTATGCACCCCAGGGGTCTTCTAATATCCTTGATGTCCTGGGGAGGAGGCCTCGAAGACGAAAGGGCAACCCTGGGCTTTTTATGCTACAACTGCAGACAAGTCCATAGACAACATCATCCAGACTTCCTGGGAAAACAGAAAACTGGGCTCCAGGTAGGTGGGCAAACTAGCAGCTGGGACCAGAGATAATTACGTCCCTCTTCTCTTAGATGCCAGCTTGAGCAGGAGAGGGGCAAGACCAAAGGAAGGACCATGAATGCAGCACCATTTCCAATGGCTTCAGATATAATTCTACCTTGCTGATTCAAAGTGGTTTTTAATAGTTGGATCTTCATCTAAAATTCCTTCACTAAGGGGAGTTCATATAGTAGATAGGATTTATATTTATTTTGGGCTTTATGGGGAGAATTTTGCAACACCCGCTTAACCTGGGATTTTGTGTGAATGAATTCAAAGTGCTGAGCTTGTCCTAGAAGGCAGGCAAGAGATGGGGCAGGCAGGGAAGCTGACTGCCCACCATTCACTTAATACCAGTCTCCACAGGGCGCTCAGTCCCAGCTGACACTGTGTAAGAAGGAGAAAGGAAAGACTGTAAATATTCAAGGGTAGGTCCACAGGGCCTGATGTCCACGGCCAAGGCCTCCTCCTACCACAGCCAAACTTCTAGGTCCATCACCCTTGTTACCATAATCATATAATTTAAATAAGACACAAGCGGATGAGATTCAAGTGCAAAATAAAAGGCAAACTCTTAACATCCTCCATTGGTTTTAGGAAAATCCAGCTGAATGCTTTGGAAAGACTTCATAAAACTGAGTAATTTTTTTACTACCAAAGGAGATATTAAAGACTGAACGGAACAGTAAAACTGGAGAGAGATACTGCATTCAGATTACTCGGTAGTGTAATCCCTTTCCAAGGAGCTGAAATCTGAAGTCTTAACGAGGTATTGGGAGTGTGGCTTAGGTAAGAAAGACAAGAAATTCCAACCAGCTGATCCAAACACATAGACTATCATTTCATAATGATTTTTTCTGCTTTAATGACTTTTTAAAAAACTAACGTAGTATGACCCTCAGTCTTCACCGCAAAGATAAGAAGGCTTCTTAAACCAAATTTAGTAATTCGGATATGAGCATGCTCCTGGGATGCTTGGAGTTCCCAGGACTCAGAACATGTCCAGTTTGTTTTCTTGAACATTTTTCGGCTTGACTCTTCTCTTGACCATGAAGCCCGCTTGCTGGTTTACCGACTTCAACACCCTGCTTAATCATTTCATTTGTAAATCCTCTCCTCCATTGCCTTCCATTACTTTCCCGATCCCATCTGCGCTCGCTCTCAATTCGGTGAGTAGGCTAGTAGGATCTCCAAACCCGACACGCTTGCTAAGCGGGGTCGATGTTCCCAGGATGGTGGGAGGGCGCGGTTCTGCTCTGGCTGGCATGCAGTGCCTACAGTCTATTCCTGGCGTGGGGCGGATTTCAGGAAGGAAGAGGACAGAGGCGGGGACTGCAGATGATAAGTCACTCTGCTTGCCTGTAGCAAGAATTCTGTCTGTACAATTAGACATGGGTGTGTGGGATTTTCGGGGGACCCGTTTCCACCCAAACAGCTGCGCCTGGCTCCAGGCAAGTTGGGCAGCTGCCCACTCCTATCTTGATCCTTAGTCAGTGCAACAATTTATCTGTTACAAGTGTATCCATCACCAGGGTCAGGAGATGTCTTTGCACATTCATCCAATCACAAGCCTTGATCCAGAGGCGGCTGCCCTTGGGACCATTCCCTAAACAATTTATTATGTGCCAGGCCCTGGGCTAAGCCCTGCATCCTCCCCTTACCCCGTTTAAGCCCCACAGCAACCAGGGAGATAGGTACTGCCATGCCCCCAAAAGTGGGGGAGGCAGGACTTGCACCTAGGACTCTGCTAGAGTCCACGTCCTTAACCACTGGCCAAACCTAATACCTCTCTCTGCAAGACAGGGCCCTGCCCTGAGGGCTTGTCAGGAAGAAATAGCGTCTGCCTTTAAGGTGCTCACCAGCCTTCCCTGAATAGCCGAGGCACAAAATACATTTCGGGGGGATTCATTCTCTAGTGCCCCTGATTGGAGCAGCACAGAGCCCACCGAAATGTCAACACAGCAAAAACACTCAGATAAACCACCTGCAAGTCATTCAAGTTTGTATTTCAGGGAAGCCAGTTTTAGCTGCACATCTGCAGAATGTCTCCTAATCAGAGAACCCAGAAAGTTCAGAAACCATCCCAAGATGGCCTCTCCCTACTTGCCCACACTCAGGTGGAGGCCATCTGGGCAGGAAAGGAACTTGGCCCAGGTGGCAGGAGCATGGCTTCTGGAGACAGGAAACGCGTGCTTGGACAGTAACCCCGCTGGCAAGGTAACAGGAGTGAGACGGGCATGTATGCTGTATGTCTGGTCGCCCACACAGGGCTGGCTGCAGAATTACAGTGGCCTCCGTTCTTCCCCCAGGTGGATGCCAGTGAGTTCTGGCAACGAAGGATTCCAGGCAGTCCCTCTGTGCCACAGCATAAAGGAATATTTACTGTACAGACTATGCCCCAGGAAGCGAGAAAAGCCTCCAGGCCCACCTTTGCCAAGGGAACCCTGAGATTCTTGCATGAGGCCCTTTCCCATGTCCACCCAACTCAACTCAGCCACAGACTCAGAGCCGGTCCCACTGGCTGGTGCCAAAGCTTTGATCCCTCTGAGGGCACCTAAGATGAGGATCTGCTGTCCCTAAAACTTCACTGATTTGGCCCTGACCATAGCTGAGTCTATGTCATGATCCCCCAGTCTTGATTTCCAGCCTTCTCTGAGCTGATCAGAACCAGCCGCTCCTTTGTACGACAGAGCCATCTTGAAAACCTGGATCTGGGGGAAGAGGTTTAAGGTCCCTGGGATATTTTTCTCTTTGTTTTATAAACAGAGGTACAGAGGTTGAGTGAAACCCCTTGCTCCCTGTGCCAAGGCTAGATCAGAAATTACAAGCTTCACGTTGTGCTCCAATGACGGACTCTTTCAGAAGTCCATTTTGTGAGTCAGTGGCTTTGGAATTTGAATCTTCCAATGGGTCAATGTTACAGATATCATGCTCAGGTTCCCAGGCTTGCCCACAAAGGCCTATTAAAGCCATGTGTAGTTGAGAAGGGGAGGAGGCTAGGGTTGGACTTCCCAGCTCTACCACTCCCTGGCTGTGTGACCTTTAATGAGTTACTAAACCTCTCTGTACTTCAGTTTCTCCATACATAACAGAGATAATAACAGCACCTGTTACGAAATGGGGGTTTGGAGAGGATGAAATGAGATAATCTCTGGGGAGCACTTACAACAGTGCCTCCTAAAAGACACTCCCTGAACATAAGTGCCATTATGATAAGAATGCCAGAGTAACAATGTTTCTGTAGCAGGACTTCTGACCCTGGCACAAATGACATTTGGGGCCAGATACTCTTTGATGTGGGGGACTGTCCTGTGCATAGCAGGAGGTCTGGCAGCGTCCTTGGCTCCTACCCACTAGAATGCCAGTGGTACCTTCCCCAGTTGTGAAAATTAAAGACGTCTCTAAATCTCTCAATGGCCCTGGGGACTGAATACCACTGTTTTACAGGAAGACACCCAAGAGTCCCAGCTGGAATATTGGGGTCCTCTCCTGGAAGCAGCCCAGCTGGTGAGGCAGCAACCCTCTCTTCCCCTCACCTGCTCAGGTATGCCCCTCCATGCCGGGACTCCTGCAAACCACCAGCAGAAGCAGCGAGGCTGGCAAGTTAGAGAAACAATTAACTAGGTGGATATTTCTGGGGATATGGAGGAATGGAGGGGCACTTTTTAAAGTGGGATAATGAAAAAGGCAGGATGGGAGGAAGGGGAAGGGGCAGAGACAAATGGGGTTTCCCACATCCATCCTTCTGACTTCCAGTGCCAGAAGGGCCGACAGTCCCAGAGATGGCAGAGATCAGTTCTGATCTGTTTCCCCCCAGGGCTATGGTGTGCTTTCTTCCCATCCTCTCTCCTGAACTCTTCTGGCCAGCCAGGGTGGGGTGAGCAGCGGGGGCCGGGCTCTGGGGTCAGGGAGCGCTGTACTGGGAAGGGAGAAGGCTCAAAAGCAGAGTAGGAAGGGTGTGGAGGTGCACCAAGGAGCACAGACTGCTTTCTGGGTGCCACTTGGATACTGAGCAGGGGACAAACTGGACTAGATTTGCCCCCAAACCTTATTGATGCCATGACCTTGAATATAGCGCCCCTCTTCTAGTTTTCTCTTTACCACCTTTTTGACCTGCATTTTCCCATTTTACCCAATTACTTGTTAAATGGGTATGGACCAAACACCTATTCTAGGTCTAGCACTGTATTAAGCCCCTGACGGTGTTTTGACTTGTTTTTGAGTGATTCTTTTTCAAGGTGGGCATAGGGAGAATACTGTCTAGTTGGAAAACTGTCAGGTGTTTAACTAGAAAACTAATATATGTTCACACACAGCTGTGGAGCCACTCAAACCATATTCATATACATAAATGCTGAGGGAAGTTGTAATAAAACACAACTTTTTAAATTTTTCGACAAATGGGTTCATGAACTGATGTTAAAAGGGCAGAAAGAAAATTCAGCCTAAACAAAGGGCACCATGATCTCACTGCATCTCCAGGCTGGCGCTGCCCTCCAAGGGCAGGTGGGTCAAAGCACCCGTCCAATAGAAGGGGCTCTTTCCTCAGTCGGAATAAATCTGACCCTTTCTCAATCAAACTGTTTCTAAGTTTTCTTCTAGCAATTTGTGGGAATAATCCATTCCTTTTGTTCCTGTCAGGGATGCTGAGCCTGATACCTGAAACCAGTTCCAAGCCACGCCCTTCCACCATAGACAGGTGGCGGAGGAGGTCTGGAGGAGGCCTGGAGGAGGCCCGTGTGGGGCGGGCACATACAGACAAGGGCTGTCACTTCTCCAAAAACCAGCAGAGCCAACAAAACTCTCCCACAACTATCCAAAGGCAACCCCAAGAGCTAAGCCAGATTACTGCAGTAAACACAAGCTGTTTCAGAAGCAGCTGTAGGTCAAAGAATTGATGAGCTTCAGGAGTCACTTGGGACCAGCCACTGGGATGGGGCAGGGCAGGGTGGTAATTTATTTATTGTTTAGAGGCAGGGTCTGGAGATGGAGGAATGCATAAGCAATTCTCATCTAGCAAACCTAAGCAGCACCATAAATTGCAAAATAATACCTTCATTTATTTAGGTAGGAAAGTCATTTCTCTTTGGGCTGTAGGACAGGTCAATGGGAGGGGTAGCGATCAAAAACCCATCCTGCGGAACCTGAGCACACACACGAGGTGGCCTGGAGAGCCAGGCTCCACAGTTGCTGTCCCAGGTTCCAGCATCCATCCCAACTCAGCCCAGCTGGAGACCGCGCCTGGAGGTTCCTGGGTGCCAGAGGCCAAATGGGGTGTTCCGGGACTTATATGAGCTCCCGCCTGATGGGGGGTTCGGGGACAGGAATCGATAGCCCTCGGATCTGTGCCCGGACCTTTCCCTTAGGAGCATGGGCTCAAATGCTGTATCCCTCGAGATCCCAGGACGGGGAGGGGGGAAGCCGGTTACTTCAAGCACGAGGAGAGCCAGGGATGGTGTTTCCGGATCCAAGTACGAAGATCCATTCCCTGGCGCCCGGGATTCCTCCTTAAACAGCTTCCAGGCCTTGCGGAAGAGAGCCCCACCAAAGCGCCTACGCATTTCAAAATGGAGCAAAATCACGGACGTCTGGACTGCGCTTTGTTCCCGGCATTGAGCTAAATGTGCTCGCTCCCTCCATGCTCCCTTTCCTCCAACCGACAGGAGGTGACCTATCCGCCCGCGGCCCCCCCCGGAGAGCTGTGGCCGCGGGCTACCCGTTCTCAAGGCCGCTCTGAGACCCTTGCTCTGTCTGGAACCAGAATTCCGCGCCCAGTTCTAGGGTGGAGGAGGTGGAGGGGGGCGAGAGGAGAAGATGCTCGAAGCGATCCTTGAGCCTCTCCTGCACCCCACCCTTGACGGACTCAACTCTGCAGGAAGGCCCCACACTTCCCGGCTTCGACCTCCGACGCCGCAGTCAGGAAGGTTTGGCCGGGCCTCTGGCGGGCTCTCGACCCCAGCCGGACCAATCCCTGGACATTCAGATCAATCTGGGCGGCTCGCGTGAATGATTGGGCTCTAGGGATGCTCATCCCTCTCGGAACTGCGCCCCCGCATCAGTTTGCAGCGATAGAATTAACCAGAAAACCGCGCGGACCCGGCTCATGGCAGGAGAGCGAAGCTCGGACTCCCTTGCCAGGGGATCCATAACCCCCTTTCCCGCTCCCTCCCCATTTCGAGGGTGGCAGTGTACTCGGGCTTTTAAGTTAAAATCTTGTACGTTTCCAAAATAATATTCAGCCACAATAATAAAAATACATGAGGGACGCTAATCTGGGTGGCTGAGGCCGCCGGAGGCCAATTAGGAAGAATCACCAGCTCAGGGTTGGGGGCGGTCTACCCCCAGAAGCCTCGGAAAGACTGAAGGGCCGCGGCCTTGCCTGCCCCTTGGGTTCAAAATCTTGGCTGGGAAGGGGCGGGGCAACGCCCCGAGGTCCGTTCTCGGGACGCGTGTGGTTTCCATAGCAACCACCCCTCCGTGCCCCCCCCAGGTCATCTCAGGAAAAATGGGTGTGGCCCGAAGCAGAGGAGGAACCCTCTTGCCCCCTCCTTACTTTCTCCCGTCTGGCGAAGCAACAGGGCAAGAAGCGGAGAGGGGCTCAGCCTGCGCGCTGTCCCCGCCACCTCCCGGGGGTCGCCGGTGACCCTTAGTGGGCAGCCCGTGGGAGGTGGCCCCCAGGCCTCTCAGGATGGAAGAAGGGGCTTCCTCCTCTCCGGCCACCCACACAGCGCGCAGAGACCTCGAATCCCAGCCCTTCGGCCCCGCGAACTCTTCCTGGCGCTCCGCCCGGCTCCGGGGAAGGGGCCGAGCGGGGTCACGGCCGTTCCATCCATGCCTTCAGGGCTGTGACTGGGGTTCCTTGACCCGAGCCAGCCCGAGATCTAACAAAAGGCTCGAAAATGAGGGGCGGAAAATAGGGGGAGGGGCGGGGGCCTTGGTTAAACACTCTCATAGATAAGAGCCAAAAAACCAGGGCTGGCAACGCAGATCACGTAAGCTCTACAAACAAAGCATCTACCCCCCGAGAAAGATTAGGGGTGAACGCCCCCAGGGCTCAAGCCCACAGCAGCAAAATACCAAGACTTCAGCGTTGATTATCGTGCCCCCCCCCCCCTTAATTACAGTCCCCGCCCTGTCCTCCAAAGCCTAGCCACCCGGCTTGGCAGGGTACAGTAAAGACGTGACATGCCGCAAAAAGATGGCACCTCGCGTTTGGAGGGGGAAAAAAAGCAGGGGTGGGAGTGGGAGGAGACAAGCCTACTCTCCCCCTCCTTGCCCACCCCGATCCACACCCACTGCCGCAGTGAGGGGCGAGCCCTGAGCGCCAGCCCCGCGCCTCCGGCAGGGAGCGCACACGCCGGACGCCAGGCGCAGAGCGCAGAGAAAGGGGCCCGCCCCGAAATGCACCTGCAGCCCCCGCGCGTGCCTGTGCGGGTCTGCGGTTTCGAGCAGGGATCCGCCGCTACCGAGTCCTTCCACACTGCAAGGCCAGGTGACTCCAGCCTTTCGCCTCTCCGAGCCCCCACACCGGGATCCCCGCACTACCTTCTCTCGGGCACGGCGCTGCTCGCGTTTCGGTGCCAGGCGCGCGCAGGGGGAAGGGCAACGAAAGTGACAGCGCCTGGACCCCTCCCCATCTCCTCGATTGCACTCCCAGCCCCCAAATGTCCCCTGCGGGTTTCTGAAGGAGGAAAACGGGGAGGGGTGGGCCACCGCCTTAAATCAGGGGCAGTGAAAGCCCCGCTGGAATTGCTGACAGGGAGGTGTAGGGAGGGGCAGGCAGGGATTCATCTTTTCTAGAACCGGATCCATACCTTCCTGAAGGGCTTATGGCAAACCAAAGCAGAGAAATCTGATTAAGGGTTCGGTTTCGGGGGTCGTCACTAGACACCCCCTAATACACACACATACAGACACACGCCCATTGCGGCAAAAGGTGACGAGCAAGAGTGCACAGCAGCCCCCTCCCCCAGGTCACCGCCATCCGCGCCCCACCCTTCGGGCACAACCTCTGGCCCGGTCCGCGCGAAGCGGGTCTTAAGGACACCCCAGAGCGCGCGCGCGCGCGCACACACACACACACACACACACCCCAACACATACGCGTGCGTGCATCCCTTGCATGGGTCCCTTTCCAAGCCGCCCTATTCCCAGCCCGTAGCGCACAGGGCGCAGGGAGGGGCCCCAGCCGTTGCCCCCGACCTATGCTTACCTCACGAAACCCATCTCTGCGGCGGGGGACGAGGGGCGGCAGCCTGAGAGTGCAAGGGGGCGGACGGGGAGGCAGATAGAGCTTACCTGATAGTCGACAGAGGGCGAGGACAGTAGAGGAAAGAGAGGAGAAAGTGGCAGTGGTGGCGGCGGCAGAAGGTGGGCGGCGGCGGCAGCGGCGGCGGCGGCGGCGGCTGCGCTGCTGCTGGTGCGGGAGCTGGTAGGTGGCGGAGAGTGCGAGCCCGCGCACCAGCGAGAGGGCGCGTTCCCGAGGCCGGCTGGCGGCGCAGGCGCGAGCAGCGAGAGCGCGAGCCTCCTCAAGGGAGGGGTCAGCAGTGAGGTCTTCGCGGACCTTTTCTCCTCCGGCCACCAGTAGGCGCGCGCGAGCACCCCACCACTCGGCCCTCCCCCGCCTCCTGGCTCGCTCCTTTTGACGCTTCCCTTCTCCTTCCTTCCCTCCCCGGACAACTCGAGCCGCGGGGGCCCGCTGCTATGCGCATGCACGTTCCGTGGTGCATGCGCACTCCGTGTCACCTCCCTCGCTGGTCTTTGTCTTGTCTAAGGGGGTCTCCGCCCTTGGGAGAGAGAGTGTACCTTGCGTCCGGGGTTTGGGAAGAGGCTGGTGCTCGGTCTCGCCCATCCGCTGCCCCTTTTCCTTTCTGTCCCAGTGATGTCCTTTCTCGAAAAGGTCCTGGGCGGGTTTCCACATAGCTCCGCAGTCCCTCCACTCCGGAACTTAGCGCTTTCCCTGGGCTCCCCCTGCTTACGGCTGGCCAGGCAGCCTGAGCCCTTGAGTTTCCCGAAATGGTCTCCGTTGTTGGCGTTTAGTTTCCCTGGGTCACCTTCCTTTCCACCTGTTTTCTTTCCACCGTTTTTGTTTTTGACCGGTGGGTTCTTAGTAAATCCACTTTAAACAGACTCAGTCATAATGCAGTAATACAGGTTTGGGGTGGATTGGTTGGTATTTTATAAGGAGCATTCAGTCTATTACCTAACCGTGACCCAAGAATAAAATGTTAAATTAGATGGAGTTGCCAATACCGCTTATCACGTTGCAAAGTATTTTCATATAATAGAGTTACTTTTATTTTGCTTGTTGAAACACCGTTATCCGTAAGTAGAGCTTGGGATCCCAATTTCCAAGTGCCTGTTGGAGATTCTCACCTGGATAGCGCACCTCACTGAAACTGACCAGTGGCTTTCATTCCCCTAGTCACCCGGCCCCCGGACTTTGGCTTTACTTGGTCTACCCAACACTTAATTTAAGCCCTGGCAGTGGGGGGCTGTATATGTATGGGGCTTGGGGGGCAGTTATCTTGTCCTGGGTGGGATGGGAACTTGTCCTGAAGCTTTAAGGTGCATAGTATTTACATTCTCTTAAAAAACAAACAAACAAACAAACAGGGGCGCCTGGGTGGCTCAGTGGGTTAAAGCCTCTGCCTTCGGCTCAGGTCATGACCCGCGTGGGGGCCTTCTGCTCAGCAGGGAGCCTGCTTCCCGTCCTCCCTCTCTGCCTGCCTCTCTGTCTACTTGTGATCTCTGTCTGTCAAATAAATAAATAAAATCTTAAAAAAAAACCAATATTGTATGTTACACATTAATACAAAAAACAGGCTATTAAAATGCTTTATTCACACAGTATTAATATGTTATTATTGGGAGTACTAGATGGGTGATGAAGACGGCGGGCTAATTTTTTAAGCCACTGGTTCTGAGTCTCCGGAATTGACCTTTTTATTGTTGTTGCAACGGCCACCATCCTAGTTAAAGACTGCTACCTTGGTTCTGGAAATGTAGTTACTTTACTGGTCACGCTGCTCTCCTTTTCTCCCTAAGTCAGCCCACCCTGCACCCTGTAGTCAGATCAGTCTAAAGAAGCAATCATTTTAATCATGGCACTTTCTTGCTCAAAAACATCTAAAGGTTTCTATCTACCCCTTAAATGAAGTTAAACTCCTTAGCCTCGAACTCCACAGCATTCAAGGAGCCCCTGTCCTCTCCACTTTTCTGTTTTCTACTCTATGGCCAACTGATCTTGTTTGGCTGGTATTTTCCCACCTCTGCTATAGGGTTTTCCTTTGCCTACAAAGTCCTTGCTTTTTCTTCCGTTACCAAGGTCCTATCTAACCTTCAAACCCTAGCTCAGATTTTACCAAAGCCTCTCCCAGTCACCCCAGCTGAAAGGGATATTTCCAACCTTTAGAAGGAGCTTAGAAAAGTTATTTATCTTCTCTGGGAAAGTGGAGAGGGGAATGGAATTAATACCTATCTTGTAGCACTGAAATTGTGTTAGTGTCCCTAGTTGTTTCCTTTCCCTTTTTCCCATATGGGGATTATATGTCCTAGCCTGTCACCGTGTGAGCTGTACTACCTCTACTCTCTCCTTCCGCACTGATATTTGGCTTTGGCTTTGTGATGGTCTTAGGCTACTAGAATTAATGGACATGTTGTAGATTTGTCTGAGCAAAAGCTTTAAGAGGCATTGCAACTTTCTACTACTTTTGTTCTTTCTTTCACCACCAGAATGGCATGTCCTATAGGGCTGCAACTTCAGCCTACGTCCCAGAATGAAAAAAACACAAGGAAGTACCTATAACATGAATAAGAAATAGACATTTATTGTGTGAGTCACTGGGATTTTGAGAGTTGTCACCACAGCAAAGCCAATGATACAGGGATTAAATGAGAATGTATATATCCATATAGCCATATATCTATAATTTATATATATATATAATTTATATATATATATATATATATATTTCTTACATGGCATGTTTTTGTGTGTGCATATGTGTAAAGTTTCTTATGCAGTGCCTGACAAATAGTGGGCATTTATTAAATGATAAATGGTAGTTATTTATTTTATCGCCATGTTTATTGCCAATGCTTTTGCTACATGTGATTTTATTTCTATAAAATCTGTAAATTAATTAAATAAATAATAAATAAATTTATTTCTATAAAATTCTGTAAAATAAACTATAGCAGTCAAATGAACAGTCATCCTCATTCAAATTCTTGTTTCCTTGAAGATATAGACAAGGACCTGATGACACTGTGGTGCTCTGATACTGAATGATCACATTTGCCTGCATTAAACTGAAGTGAAAAGCACTGAGAACAATTGTAAGCAGATCTGTCATTTCACTGTATATGATGTGGAGTTGGGTATTCACTCCAGATAATTTAATCACCATGGGTAGCTAATGGCTCACTACTTGAGGCCAAGAAAATGCTTCTCCTGCCTTTCTCCCTGCCCTTCCCTCTTGCTGAAATAGAAATCTCATGGCCACATTCAGCAAGCCATGCTCCCTCCGGCGGAACTATGGAAGGTGGAATGGCATAGGAAAGAGAAGTGGATTAGGTTTCAGAAGAGTTGGGTCCTAATCTTAACCATCTTGTGAGTCTTTAGACAAATTCATTAGCTACTCTGGACTTCAGTTTCTTTAGGTAATAGTGTCCCAGGTGGAATTGGAACTAAGCTCCGGATACCCATAGAATTTGGACACTGCTACCAAATCTATTCATATACTATTTCAGTCAAGTAAGCTAAACTGTTCTGGCACCTGGGTGCTTCAGTCGATTAAGCTTCTGCCTTCAGCTCAGGTCATGATCTCAGGGTCCTGGGATTAAGCCCTACATCAGGCTCCCTGCTCAGTGGGGAGTCTGCTTCCCTTTCTCCCTCTCCTTCTGCCCTTCCCTTCTCCTCATATTGTCTCTCTCTCTCAGATAAATAAATAAAATTTATTTTTTAAAAAAAGTAAGCCAAACTATTGTGCTAAACAGACCCCAAAATATAATGGCTCAAACACAACTCCCTTCACAGCCTAGGGGGCAGTGTTCAGGTGGGTGACTTCCTCTCCTTGAGGTTCAGGAACCCAGGCTCCTTTCATCTTGTGGCTCTGCCACTCCTTAGAGACTTCTTGTTGTTTGCTTGGTTGAAGCTGGGTCATCTCATACTGGGTCGAGTTGGCAGGAGGAGAAGGAGCAAATGCAGGAAGCACATTGGCTCTCTTAGAGGCTGGACATGGCATCTAATCCCGTTTCACTGTTAGAATTTAATCACATGGCCATCCCAGCAGCAAACGACCCCAACAAATGTGGAAGAACTGTGTACCCAAGAAGAAGAGAAAGGATTTGGGTAGAAGGTAACAGTCTCTACCATACACACCTTGATTTACAGAGAAGGTAAAAAAGACCCCTCGGAAAAGAACCTGAACTTTTCTATCATAAGATTCTCACATATGTGACTATGTCAGCAGATCTTTTTTTTTTTTTAAATGGTTTTATTTATTTGAGAGAGAGAGCGCATGTGAGAGAGCACGAGCAGGGAAAGGAGCAGAGGGAGAGGCAGAAGCAGACTCCTCGCTGAGCAAGGAGCCTGATGCAGGACTTAATCCCAAGACCCTGGGATCTTGACCTGATCTGAAGGCAGAGGCTTTAACCAACTGAGCCATCCAGGCGCCCCTTATCAGAGGGTTTTTAACCTTTTTCATTCCAGATCTCCCCAGGGAGCCAGGCAGGCTGCTGTTGGGCCGGATCGTAACTCATCTTCTTCCTCTGCTCAGTCCTGCTTCCTTTCCCTACTTCCTCAGGTGTTGACTGCATGTCCTAGAACACATTTTTATCCTAAACTCGGGTTCTTGGATACTCGACCTAGGACAACTGGCATCAGGAATGGTCAAAGAAAGCAGATGAGAAGATGCAGTTTGGGAGCTGGAAAGTCCCCTATGCTGCTGTCGGGGAGGGTTCATCACTGGTTGGGGGGTGGAGCAGCGATATCTCCTGGCATGAGGTGGGTCCAGTTGTTAAGACTGTAAATTGGGATGGGATGCTGGTGGAGGGGAATGCACTAGCTGCTGTGAGATATCAGGTGTTTGAGGAATATGGGGTGGGGTGGGGAATAGTAACTAAGGATAACATAACGGGGTGACTACTGCTAAATTCAATTGAGTAACCATGCCCCAAAGATGCCAACCAAAGCCTGCTATGACTGGGTCAGAATCTTTGTTGGGAAAGGATGGGCTCTGATATATAAAATGGACATTCAGTGATGCCCTCGAAAATCCCAGATTCCCAGATTCTTTGAACTCTCTGATCCTGCAGGAACGCCCCCTCCCCTTTTCCTGAAGAAAATGCAAAGTCATCTTCCCTCAAGTCAACACAACTCCCTTCTCCATCTGCCCCCGCTGCCATCAGCTCCTTTCCAGGCCACTAAACATAACCAGGATTAAGTGGATCTGTGACTTAACACAGCCAGTGAAATGACTTGAGAGAGAGAAGGGAGAAAAGGGACGGCCCCTCTAAGGAGCCACAGAACTAACCAGCATGTACCATTGAGAACCTGGAGGGTATGTGTGAGACTGGATTCTAAGGGTGCTTGATCAAGGGGGACAGGAATTTGTATCCAAGCAAAGACTCCTGGAGATGGTCTGCACTCCTTCCTAGAAGCAAGAGAAAGACAAAGGCCACACAAAGAGGCATAGAAATGCCGGAATTGCATGGTGGCCAGTGGAAGAGGGCATTTAAAGGTTAAGGGCAATGGCGCTGCTGGAGTAGATATTTGGTGTAAAGTCCAGAACCCCCACCAGATGATAAAGTTCCACAAGGAAGCACAGAAGACAACTGTATCAAGGCCATAAGGAATGTGTTGATAAGAGGGACACCAGTATCAGTAGGCTGAGAAGGAACTCTCCTTATAGGCCAAGTCTGCATAGGAAAGGCTCTTACCGAATTAGGCCAAATGAAAGCAATGATGATGATAGGACCCAAAACAATAGAGGCCAGATGTGGCCTTTAGTCATTTATGTAGATACAGGGTTCATCTTCCCTGGTTTGCTGCAACCCTGAGCTTAATTTCAGGGGGACTCTAAGGAAGTGGTGCCTGCCCTTGACCCATCCAGAGCAGAGTTTACAAACTAGTGATTAATGTAGTTCTGTGCTCAGTCCACAAAACACTAGGGACAGTCTGTACCAGATTGTCACTACCATTTATAGAAAATCTACAGATGGATTGTTTGTACCTGTTTTCTGTTATGTAATCTCAGTTTTCATTATGAACCCAATCATGGAGGCTGGTTTGGGCTATGTGAACAGAAGCATATTAAAGACCCACCTTCTGATGAGACTGTAGCCTTCTTGAAATCAAGACATCTTGTGCAAATCCTGGTGGGTTATGATCCTAAGATGAAGTACATGCTGTGTGACTGATGGGAAGCTGAGCCTGGATGCCTTAGAAATCTCTGATATTTACCTGTCATTTCTTGGTCCTGGTACTTTATATCTTTTATAAAGGATAGTGTACTTTCTGGGGTCTGCTTTCATTAAACCAAAGAGTCATAATTGGTGCACTATCAGAATTTGGATAGATGGATGCTTTTATCATAATGACTGGTGAGGTTGGAGTGGAGTCCATGGGATTGACCTATAAAGACTTAGGAACCCTGGTAGTGGAATACAGATTCCCTTGGGGCAAAAGACATGGGCAGCCAGAAGCAAGAAGAAGAAGATAGGCAGCTTGCATCATCAGAAGAAATCAAAGACAAATGATCAGGAAGCTAAGGCAGTCTGCCCGATAAGAAGTCATGCTCCCTTTCCCAAGTCTCAGACCTGAGCCAGTTCTCAGATCAGAACGAACAGACTGAAAAGAAGTCTGGCTCTCCATTCAGAAGGAGTCTGTAACACTATGGCATGCATATACTGGGGAAAGAGGAAAGCCCAAATATTTTGAGGACAGTTGGACTCAGGGTCTGGGTTGACATTGATACCCAGAGACATGTAGGCACGTGAAGATCAGGTAATGAATGGAGCCCTGGCCAGAGTCCTGCTGACAGTGAGTCCATCAGATCCAGAGACCCTACCTAGTCATCATTTCCATGGTTCACATCTCCTTCTCTGACTCTGACACCCCTGCCTCCCTGTTTTGCTTATACTCCTTATGATAACACTGGGCCCACCTAGATAATCCAGGACAATCTTCCCATCTCAAGATTCTTAATTTAACCACCAAAGTCCACTAGCTGTATGAAATAACACATCCACAGGTTCCAGGGCATGGACATCTTTGGTGGCGGCATGATTCTGCTTACCAAAGAAGGCATGGTGACCGGGACACAGACCCTTCAGGGAGGATCGCCTGGGTCATGGCTTCAGGTAAGCCCCAAGCCCAGCAGAGATTCTAGCTGAGGACAACGGGGGTCTAAAATGGGTATTGGAATAAGGGGATGGTGAATATCATTTGAGGCTTCAACATTATTACAGCTGCAGCGGTTGAGAATCAATAGAACTAACTTTCCTAAGTTTCTTCCAAGAACAAAGGCCCACTGGAATATTGGGAAAACTGCTCCCTGAACATATATGGAAAAATGGATCTGAATAGTGCAAGGGTGACCTGGGAAGGACATGGAGACCATGTAGCACCTAGATCAGCTCTCAGGAAGGACTTGTTGTCCTAACTACAGCTGTGCTGTTAGCTGATGGCTTTTAGCTGTCACATCTTCCAGGGATGGCCACAGCTGCAGAGAGATGGCTCCTCCGAGGCCACGTCCTTCCTGAGGTACCCCATGTTTAATGGCTAATCCAGGCAGAGGAATGAATATTCAACGTGGGGTGACTCTGATGGTCCATTTTGGCTCAGAGATTCCCACGAGGTCCTCTGAAGCTGTTGTCGGGCCTGTATGGCAGCTCGATTTCCTCCTTTGCACAGTTCTGCTTCTTTTCTCCCCTTCCACAGGTATTGATCCCCAAAAGGGCACCGTCTAAATATCTCACATGCTAAACTCTGTCTCAAAATATACTTCCCCGAGAACCCAGCCTGCCTCGCATGACATTACATGACAAACTAGCACTGAGTTTAATGATTTTCCTAATTTCAAATGGGGGTAAATAGAAATGATACTTTGAGATATCTGTCACACACGAACTATGATATGAACATATCTACTAATGACAAAGTCAAAGGTACTGTTCATACTACATTCAGTACTGAAATGCTATATTCCAGGAAGGGTTGTAAAAATAAAGAATATTTTTTTCCCCTTTTAAGTTCAGGGACCCTCAGGTTAAGAACCTCCATCTTCTTTTTCTATGTTGTAAGGGGTTTAACAGGTCCATTTAATTGAATTAAATAAAGTCTACAATGAGATAAAATAAGCATTTCCTTTATAACTTGATCAGTTAACATTTGATTCAGCTCTGAGTGAAAAATGCAACATAGCAGTGGTTCAAACAAGAGAAAATTGTATTTCTCTCTTACATAGGAGCCCAGAAGGAGGAGTTGAAGGCTGATTTAGAAACTCCAAGACCTTTCTGGAGCCCATGTCCATCTGTCTGTTTTCTCTACCATCCTTAGCATGCTCCTGGTGGGAAGCAAGAATTCCTATTCCCTCAAAGGTCCTTCTAGCTGGACTCAGTTCATTCTGAACTAAGGAGAAGTGGGTAGGGGTCTGGGATTTCAGAGGAACAGAATACACTTTACTAAGTGATGAGAAGAGCAGATATTTGGAAGTTAGATGTTTGCCCTGCCATATAGGTGGGTCATTCAGATAAAATTTACCTCTGCTGGAAAGACCCCCAACTTAGATTCCTCTGTGTAGTTAAGGGAGGGTAAAAAGTTTCTCTTGATCCCACAGGGTCTCAAGCCTCCAGCTCAAAATAATCCACATGCCAAAGTGGCTTGTCTTGGGGGGGGCGGGGGTGCACTCTTCTGAACCCCTTCACTTCCTGAGAGTGCAAAATGGCTGCTTGAACTCCAGGCATCACTTTCCCAGAAAGGAGAAAGAGATAAAGAAGGGAGCATCTCTTCCTTCAAGGGTATTTCCTAGAAGTCACATATGACATTCTCATTAACATCCTGTTGGCCGGGATTTCCATGTGTGGCCTCACATAGCTGCAAGGGAGGCTGGGAAATGTAGTCTTTACTGGAGAGATAAATACCAGCTCCAGGGGCAGGAAGGGATGTCAAGGAATAGCCACAGTAATGCTAGGAAGCCATCTCACTTGGTAATTCCTCTGAATGAGCAACTCATTCTTTCTCTTTGAAATAGATTCCTGAACATGTTTTTCATAACAAGGCATTTGCTCTTGAAACATAGGACAGTCTTTGATACCAGCACTCCTTTATTTTCAACATGAAGTCAAAGGCCCAGATTCATGGCATACTTAGTTAGCTTCAAATGTATTTGTCCTGCCTGATGGTCGGCCAGGCAGGGTGTTTTGATGAGACATCTACAGTCCTCTCTCAAAGACGACATAGGAAAATACCAAGATAATACAGCAAGGGGTCGCCTGGGTGGCTCAGTCAGTTCAAGAGCTGACTTGATTTCAGTTCAGATCATGATTTCAGAGTCAGGAGATGGAGCCTGCTTCAGATTCTCTTTCTCCTTCTCCCTCTGCACCTCTCCTTTGCTAACCATCCCTCCCCCTCTCTCTAAAATAAACTCATATATATATATAAAACTATATATATAATCTATATTTATATACAATTAATATAAAAAATAAAAATAAATTAAAAATAAATAAAATAGTTTAATTAAATTATATAATTTATATTTAAATTTATATATATATAAAATTATAGATATAAAACTTACTAATTTGGCTGTATTTTATATATATTAGCTCCCTTGTTGCAGTTGACATGCAGGTTGATTTACATGCAAATTTATAAACCCCTTAGTTATGTAAAGTAAGGCAGATCCGTGTTTTAATTGTTCTGGGCTTACCTCTCACCAATAATCATTGCTTAGGCTCAGGTTTTCCTGTCTGCTTTTCTATTCCCTGCATCACCTCTCCTTCCCTCCACTGCCCTGGGGAGGCCTCCGCTCCAGGTCTAGGTTCCCAGGGTTCCAGCAGGAAGCAGGGTGAACTGCAGAGGAAGGTTTAGGTTACACATGACTCAGCAGTCAGCTCTATTGTCAAAAAAGTAAAGATGATTCTGGGGCTAGAAATAGGGACAACACATAACGGATCCGTGAGGTCATTTTCTCCTTATGTTTGGCTTTGCTCAGACACCCTGGATAACCCAGCCGAGGGGAGTGTCAGGTAATTTGGGGAGTGCTTAGAGGGGAGCCCAAACACAAAACTTGAAAGAGCTGAGCAGAAATTCCTTTCATTTAAACCATGCCATCAGATGGGAGATCCCACTCTATGAAGGTTGTAGTCAGAATTTATAGATCTGAATCAAATCTCATTATCTATCTATCTATCTATCTATCCATCTATCATCTATGGGGAGAGAGAGAGGGAGAGAGAGACAGTCTGGCATCTGTATCTTATTTTTTACAAACTGTTCTTTATTAAGAGCAAATATCTTTTCTTTTCCCAGGTGATAATAAGTTATAAGTGCTAACACTGTCTGTTATTAGTGTTCTGATTTTTTTTTAATTGGAGAATCTGCTTTTTTCTTTTCTTTTCTTTTTAAATGGAGACTCATCCATTCACGCTTTCAACAAACATTTAAGTGCCTCCTCTATGCTGGGAAGACGTCTATGACCAAGACCTCAAGCCGCTCACAGTATGGCGGTTTGCAAAAATGTCTTATTAACTGATACTGATCTCACACGTTTGGGGGTAGCCAATCTGAAAAGGCTACATACTGTCTGATTCCAACTATATGCCATTCTGGAAAAGGCCAAACCATAGAAACAGTAAAAAGGTCATTGGTTGTCAGGGGTTGGCGGGGAAGAGGTAGAGCACAGAGGGTTTTTAGGGCAGCAAATGATTCTGTATGATACTATAATGGTAGATACGTGTCATCGCGTATTTGTCCAAACCCATAGGATGGACAGCGCCAAGAGTGAACCCTGATGTAAGCTGGAGCTTGCATGGTAATAATGTGTCAGTGTAGGCTCGTGGATTATAACAAAGGTAACACTCCGATGCTAATGTTGGTAGTGGGCAAGGCTATGCGTCAGGGCCAGGGGAAAATGGAAACTGTACTTTCTACTCAGTTTTGCTGTGAACCTGAAACTACTCAAAAAAATAAAATCTACCATCTACAAAATTACATTTATTTTTTTAAGATTTTATTTATTTATTTGACAGACAGAGATCGCAAGTAGGCAGAGAGTCAGGCAGAGAGAGAGGAAGGGAAGCAGGCTCCCCACTGAGCAGAGAGCCCGATTTGGGGCTCGATCCCAGGACCCTGAGATCATGACCTGAGCCCAAGGCAGAGGCTTTAACCCACTGAACCACTCAGGTGCCCCTACAAAATTACATTTAATAAACTAGGGACTGAGGACTGCTGGGGGATGGGGGGGTAGGGAGAGGGGGGCTGGGTTATGGGTATTGGGGAGGGTATGGGCTATGGTGAGTGCTATGAAATGTGTAAGCCTGATGATTCACAGACTTGTACCCCTGGGACAAATAATACATTATGTGTTAATAAAAATATTCTTAAAAAATTAGGGAAATGCCAAAAAAATGGCATTAAATATCACCTAGGCAGTTTGTAGCATACCTTCTTTAAAGATCAAATTCTAAGTAACGAAGTACATTCTTCAATGATAAAGAAAATCCCTTGATGAAGTCAGTGTGTCAGCTGGGAGATTGGACTGAGGGAACTGTTTCTACATCTTTTTTTTTCCCTGTATAAGAGACATACATTTATTTATTTATTTATTTATTTATTTATTTATTTATTTATTTATCTGACAGAGAGAGCAGAAGCAGGGGGAGCGGCAGATGGAGAAACAGGTTCCCTGCTGAGCAGAGAGCCCCATGAGGGACTGGATCCCAGGGTCCTGGGATCATGACCTGAGCCGAAGGCAGATGCTTAACTGACTAAGCCACCCAGTTGCCCTTTATTTTATTTTATAGATTTTATTTATTTGACAGAGAGAGACACAGTGAGAGAGGGAACACAAGCAGGGGGAGTGGGAGAGGAAGAAACAGGCTTCTCGCCATGCAGGGGACCTGATACAGGGCTCGATCCCAGGACCCTGGGATCATGACCTGAGCCAAAGGCAGACACCTAACGACTGAGCCACCTAGGCGCACCCCCGCTATATTTTAAAATAGTAAATAAAACCGTGTCTAGCATTTCAAATAAATAATTGCCCTGGAAGCAACCCTGGGATGTTATTTATCACCCCATTCCAGAAAATTCTGAAGCACCAGGCTGCCCAGACTATTCTTGAAACACATGGCTGGACAGAGCCTGTCACATTTCTGCCAGCAACTGGCGGGCTGTGATTTCCTGATGCTCCTGCACATACAAACACGTTGCTGACAGCTGACATAATAGAGAAGCGGTCTGGGGCTGAGGCTCTTTGCTTTGCTCCAGTTGAGAATGATGATGCTAGTTAAGTCGTCTGGTTTCCCTGGCATCAGAGAATGAACTGTAAGTCACCCTCTGACAGGCTGCCCTTCTGGAACAACCCAGGATGGTCTGTTCTAAACACTGCTTTAGTGTCCCGTGGCCTCACATGAATTCTCAGATCTTGAGTCTTAAATGCAGCATTAGCCCTAAATGCTCTCGTGCCTTTCTCCTGCATTACAGGAAAAATCAAAATGAGGAGCATCAAAATATTCTGTTGTGTCTAGTGGTCGTTGGCCATTCCAAGAACTGCGAGATTTGTATTTACGTTTTTGAAATACGACAGTCCATCTTATTCATGATTCTGTAGCTGTCAATTCGCTTACTCCCTGAGATGGATTTGTAACCCCCAAATCAATACGGGCGGCGCTTTTGTGGTCCTTCGCGGACGTGTGCAGAGTGGCAAAAAAACGGGATTGGTCCAACTGGGCACGTTCCCAGCTGAGGTCAAACAAGGTTCTGCCTCCTCGTTTCAGCTCTCATGCTGTAAACAAGTACCCTTTTCATAGTTTGTTTAGTGCCATGCTTTTTGGCATTTTTGTGTTTCTTGTGGGTGACTTTGCTGTTTAACAAGGCCCCAGACATAGCCTTGAGTGGCTGTCCGGTATCTATAAGCACAAGGAGGCTACGATGAGCCTCATGGAGAGAATACGTATGTTAGGTAGCCGTCATTCGGTGTGAGCTGCTGTGCTCTCGGCCACGAGCTCAGCATGAATGAGGCAACGATATGCATTAAAGAAGGTGTTTTAAAACAGACACGTAAGGCAAGGGTACTTATGATCCAGTCGATGAGACGGTTGTAGGAATCCTAGCCTGCATTTCCCCCAGGAGCAGTGGTTCAGTATCCGCTAGTTCAGTATGCGTGGTGACTGCAGAACACAGCTCCTGTGAATAATGGGAACCAAAGTTTGGTAACAGGGTTCAAGGCCACAGTGGCCGTGGGGTGGCCCTCTGGGACCGGCCTGACCATCTCCTGTCTGAAGATTACAGTCCGATTACAACACACTGTCTCCGAGCCAATGAATCACCCCATTTTCTCTCGTGTTTATGCCTTTCGTAAGCCTGATCATTCCCTTATCTCTGCCCAAGTAACTTACTTGTCCTTCAAGACTTAGCTCCCTGAAGGCCTCCCTTTTAAGGCTAGATGTTGCCCCAGTGTTCCACTTACCTCACTGGGGTGTGCTAACTCGTGTATATGACTGCGCCTACCTGAATGTGGCGCTCTGGGCAGGCAGCACTGTATTCTAGTCGCTTCCGTACCCTCAGCCCATAACACAGTACTTGGCACATAACAGGTGTTGCAAAAACAGCTGAAGAGGGGCTGGCGGACAGAATGGATGAAAGAACAAACTGGAAGAATTACTTCTAAGAAACAGGTGCTGACTGTGGTTGTTAGGATAGCCTGGGAGCTCAGGCTACTAGCAAACTAGAAAAGGGTTGATGTGGCTGGGGGAAAAAAAACCCCAAACAAGTACAAATCTAATCCAAGGAGAAGATAGGTAGACACCATCTGTAGGGAGTCTAGAGTGGAAAAGGCCATCTGGCTTGTCTCTTCCAGCTTTTGAAAAATCCTGAATCATCATTCAGACTGAACAGTCTTTTATTAAATACCTCTCACTCCCTTTCAAGTTTCACTGTCAAGCTTTATTGGATTCTGAGATGGACCGGAAGGAAGTGCAGAGGGCGAGGAAGAGGGGGCGTCTCTCCCTTTCCTCCTCCCACCCCTGTCTAGATTATAGCTAAACAAGAGTCAAGAGGCCAATAAGGGCTCAGCAAATCTAATAAGCCTGTGATCATGACATTTTGAAAAGCTTACAGGCAGCTTCAAGCTGAATTGAAATTGTCCAATTTCTCCCGCCATTGGTAAGAATACAGCAGATGTGTGCATGCGTGTGCGGGCACATACACACACACGCATGTGCACACACACACACACACACACACACACTCTTCTCTCCTACTTTCAGGTACATTGTTCTTTTCTCTGTGCACAATGCATGCAATTTATCCTCTTAACTTCTCCTCCAAAAATCATTTATCAGCCCCTGTCCATCTCTACTATGCCTTAAGTCACAGGTGACACTTGAGTGGGAAGGCACAGAGACAGCCTGGGAAATGCCTTTTTGGTGCATTTTGGTACCTTTTCCCCATCTCCCTCTTTCTCCACTGGCCTTCCACTCTCTGTGCTCCCCTCACCAAGCACCCCCTCCTTCGCCGCCCCACCATCTGGACAGTGCTGCTGTGCAGCTGGAGTCCTCACTCCCCTCTTGTTTTGCGGAGAGAGTGAGGCTATGATTGGAGCAATGTTAGAATGAAAAATTCCAGAATCCAAGCCCTAGACCCTTTGAAGTTCTGAGCCCACTTTAGGAACTGTTTTGTGTGATCTTCTCATTTTACAGATCGGGAAACTGAGGCCCCAAGAAGGAAGCCACTGAGTGATATAAAGCCAGAGCTGGATTTAAAGGTAGGTCTTATATTTCCCAGTTCAGGATTCCCCAGCAGCACAACTGGAATGGGATCATCCTTGAACCTGGACATTTTATGGGATCAGGGTTCTCTAGTGGGGGAGATTCTGCTCTCCGGGACCTGTGACGCTGTCGGGAGACATTCTGTACTGTCATTGCTGGGGAGGGAGGGTTACTAGTATTGGGAAAGCCGAGGGCTGCTTGTAAAGCATTATCCGAAGCGGGATCTCGTCCCCACCATGTGTAGGGCTCAGCGGCAGCCCCTCTCGCGGTCCCCATGTGTGCCTTCTCCCCGGAAGGACGACGTCTCAGCGAAGCCAGGGCTGCAGGGCTGAAACTCAAGGCAGGCTTTTTGTTTGTTTTTGGTTTAGGGATTTATTTTTTTGTTTTTGTTTTCAGAATCTGAACGTTGCATTAACATAGGGTTAATGTAACAGGTAATGTAACATAGGGTTCTTGACCACAGCATGACTTTGGACCAGGAAAGTCTTTGTCGTGGGGCCTGTCTTGAGCATCGTGGGATGTGCGGCACCACCCGTGGTCTCTACCCTCTAGAGCAGCACCGCTCCCTCTTCCCCTCCAGTTCCCAGGGAGGAACAGGTGAACTTTTTGTTTTTTTTTTAATGTGAAATACAACTCATATACTACAAAATTAAGTGAAAAATTTCTATGACTTTCATTGTCCAGAAACCCACTCCTTATTCCTCAGTTCCATCCAGGCCTGACTCGTAATTATACTTAAAGCTTTGATCACTTGATTTGGCACTGGGCCATCCTCAGAGAGGTTTGTACCTGGACCGATTATAAACATGGGATTCTTATGAGCAGTGTGTGTGTGTTTGTGTGTGCGTGCGCGCACTGAGCACCGTGTGGCCTCTCCTCTCCAGATGAGCACACGGGGCACTGGACTTCCTGGCCCCCAGAGGGGTTGCATGGGGTCAAAGGGTGACTTCAGACCAAGGAGTTGTGAAGGGAGGTGAAGCATCACATAAATTGGCTTGTGAAAATCCCTCCAGAGTCCTTGCCATCTGCTGAGGCGAGTGTGGAAGCCCATGTCAAGATGGAGCCTCTTGGGGCACCTGGGTGGCTCAGTCAGTCGTTAGGCCTCAACTGAGGTCATGATCCCAGGGTCCTGGGATCGAGCCCTGAGTCAGGCTCCCTGCTCTGTGTGGAGCCTGCTTCTCCCTCTGCCTGCCACTCCCTCTGCTTGTGTGCTCTTTGCAGCATATTACAATCACTCAAGTAAATAATAAATAAATAAATAAATCTTATTAAAAAAAAAAAAAAGATGGAGCTTCTTTCAGTTCGGGTTCCTAAGGGATTATAATACGTTCCAAACTCCCTCCTGATCCTCACAGGCCATATAACATGAGCAGGAAACAAATTTTATCAAGCCATTGGTACTTTGGGCATTGTTTGGCACCACAATCTAGCCAATCCTGACTGTTGCAAGGCACATACACAGAAATCAGCCTGTGTTCAAAGAGACCATCCAAGTCAAACCAGCCAGTGGAGTCCATTCAAATGCAGATATAATCTGGGGTTAAAAAAAGAAAAAAAGAGTGCGTGAAGTTAATTAACAAACATTTTATTGAGTTACGAACACAAGCAAGCTAAAAACAAAACAAAACAAAAACAACTTGTTTTTGTTAAGTTTCAGTTGTTTACAAATTCTAGAGGGTTAAACAGAGTGTGAGCACAGTGAGCGCCCTTCTTGTGCTGTGTGATGTGGGGGACTGACGCTCACGAAGTCATAGAGGGTCTTTTGTGGGCAACAATAACATCTCAGGGCCCACGTGCTCCCCTTGTTCATCCACAATAACTGCTTTCTCTTGCAAGTTGGGCCAGTGACTTTGTGTTTGGAATATGGAATCAAAATTATGAACAGACTAAGGAAGAAAAATTGTACCACACATTATAGGTCCAGGGGAGTACGCTTGTTTAAGGAAGTCAGATGTGAAGACCCAAACTAGATCGACCAGAAAGAGTGACCAATGACCAAAGCAACTCTTTAACGAAGAATTCTTCTGTCCTTATTCCCTCCGTGTCCTGAAGTATTTGCTTCCAGGTCCCTGAACGCTTGAGTGGGAGGCCAAGGGCAGTAGAGTATAAAGCTAAGATTCACTACCCACTGAAGATCAAAGGCATGTAAAGATAAAGCATTGTGCAGATGAATGCACTGAAGAGAAAAATTAGATTCAATATTCATCTAGTTAAAAAATGTATATGGCTTAAATTTTAAGCCTAAAAAAAAAAAAAAGGGAGGCGTACCTGTCCACGGTAATTTTCATCACCGTAATTGTTTTCTGAAACAATGCACAAATATCGGTGGAAACCCTGAGTGTTGATTCATGGTTGTTTTTGGTTTTGTTTTTATTTTTTTTATGAGTTTAAAGGATTTTTAAGGTTTCTAGTCGCCAGTGCTCCTAACTAGCTGCTATCACTGGGCAAAATACTCCACTTCTCTACACTTGTTTCCTCATTTGTAAAATGAAGGAGTTGGAGTAGAAGACCTTCAGGGGGTCTCCTAGCTCTAAACAGATATAATTCCTTGAAAAGCAACGTCCTGGAGGGAAGCAGGGGCCCGTGCTTTGTATACAAATGGTGCATTTTCTGAGACAATTGACCTTCCAAATCTGACATTTTAAGAATCTAAAATAACGTTCTTCCAGATAGGTTGGTTGCTGAGAACAACCAGATTTGGCAGCGTCCAAGAGACCTTGAAGGTGAATGCTTTGAGCTGGGGGTTGATGGAGCGAGGAGACAGTGCCCTCGGGGCACGGGCTATGGACAGCAGCAGCTGGTCAAGGAGATCAAGCAGGAACAGCTGGAAGTCCCGGCCAGGTTCCCCAAGGTCTTCCTGCCTGCTGAGGAACCAGTCTTCATAGACAGGAAGGTCAGGCTATGGGTTGAACATGGGGGAATGTGGACACCCCCTGTTTTGTCTGCCTAGGACTCTTACCCCTTTCCTAGGACATGGATGCCCTCTTCTTTAGGAGAACGATCCCTTTTGTCCCTTTGAACCCTGTGGTTCTAATGGGGTCCCTATGATGGTGTCTACCTTTCTGGTCATGCAAGTGGGCCCATGATCCAAGCTGGGCTGACCCCTGGGCCCTTTCTAGTTGGAACTGGAGGAAGAGGCTTTCTTCCTCTGCACCCCTTCCAGGGTTCTAGCCCCACGGATAAAGTGCCTCTGAGAGAAGCAGGAACAAGAATGGGAAAGGCCTGATGGGATCTGGGTCCCTGCCTGGACCTTTCCTTGTCCTCCCTGCAGCTGAACCCACAACGCCCCTCTCTACCCCAAGTGAGTTGCAGGTAACCATTGGCAATGCGTGAGGCTGGGGTTGTGGAAGAGAAGGAAGAGGGAGGGAGTCTTGGAAGCTTTTCTGTGTGTTCAGCCTGCGGAAGCCAGCCTTCTGGAAAATGCTTGGAGCCAAAGTGATGGAGGTATGTCCAACCCAGCAACCACTCGGGAGGGGCAGGCAGGCCCAGCAACCGAATACCATTGGGGAGAGGATTTGTGGAGGGCTGGTGGGTCTCAGTGAGTGAGGAAAGAAAGAAAAGGGGAGGAGGAAGGAGACACGGCCAAAACTGGAGGAAGTTTGGGGAAAAGAAGAGGGGTGGAAAACATAGTGGTCAGGGAAAGAGGAAGAGAGGCAAAAAGAGAAAAAGAGAGGGCGTACCCTTGTGTTGAGAGACATTTTTGAGAGTCGGATCTGAAAGGAGGTCAAAATAGGACACTTCATGTCTTAAGTGAATTTAGGAGGGACACTACTATCCCGGAGATGATAAAACACTGTACTACACGGAGCCCTAGCACACTTGAGTAGGACACTCACTTGAAATCGATTCACTCTGACACTTCCCTCCTCTTCCAGCTCCGTTTACCTAGAGATGACCTCCAATTGCTTCACAGCGTGTTCTACCTTATGTCCTATGATCTGCCGACCTTCGGTTCAGACTGACCTTGGGCTTTGACGAGGTGTGGAGGGAGCCTCACGTCACCCCTCCCCCTTCCCCTCACCTCCCCTTGTACCCACGCTTCTCCCAGCGTTAAATCCCTCTGGACATTCCACCCATCTGAGGCTGAGATCCCTACTCCTTCCCCTGGTCTCCCAGACCCCTCTGATCTGGCCTTGCCTTTCCCTCCTCTCCCACTGTTACCTCAGGGGGTCAGGGAGGCCCCCCAAGGAGGTGACCATCACGCTGAGCTCTAAATGACAAGAAGGAGCCAGCTACATGAAGACATGGGACAGATAGAGCATGCCAGGTTGCCGGGGGAGGCAAGTGCAAAGGCCTTAAGTCAGGAATAAGCTAGAAAGTGTAAGGAATAGAGAGAAAGGGGTGGGGGCAGAGTGGGGAGGGGCAGTGTCCCCACAGCCTCAGCTTCTAGTTAAAGACATTCAGAGCTGGAAGCAGCCACAGAGGAGCCCTGACCTAACTCCTTTATTAAATTGAGTCAATTATTCAGTTTAAGTTTTAAAAATTGAGATAAAATTGATGTATGACATGGTACTACTAACTCCTTTATTCTAAAAATGAGGAAAATGCAGGTCAGAGGAGGTTAGCACTTGTTCAAAAAATTACCGTAAAAAAACCTGAACAAGTAATCCATGAAAACCTTATTGTTAAAAATGCAAAGAATACAGAAAAAGCAAAAGTCCCCTTCGGCACCACCCTAACCACCCTGCCTGCCCCCATCCCAGCCCACTGCCCTCTCCAGTTGGGAGGGTATATTTGTCAACTTTTGGAGGGGTGTATACATTTGTACACATACATTTAGGAATGTGTGGCTTTATTTGTGCTTTCCCTTTGCATCAATGAGATTATACTTTCGTTTTGCTTTGGAAGCCTTTTCATTTTTATTCATTGAATGTATGACATCCTTTTTACCTGCTGTATAATATTTCATGGCTACGTGGACTATATCATTTAACCTGCCGTGTGGGGGTGACTTTCCTCCACTCAGGCATTTAGGTGGCTCCTGGTTATTACAAGTAGGGCTATGGCAAACAGCCTTGGGCACGACTCTTTGAATCCAATTAGAAAGATTTTGGTAGGGTAAATATCCAGCTGTGGATTTCCCGGGGCCAAGGGGCATGCACAATGATGTTGTAATCCGTACTGCCAGAGTGCTCTCTGAAAAGGTGGCAGCAAATCATGTCCCCACCAAAGGTTCATGACACAGCCCACTTCTCAGTGCTACCCTCTGGCCATGGATCTGTCTAATCTTGGTCATTCTTGTCACTCTGTAGAGTATACAATCACATCTCTTTGTTGTTCTCTGTCACAGTTCTAGTAGTTCTTGTTTACCTTTCTTTTTTTAAAAAAAGATTTTATTTATTTGAGAGAGAGAGAGGGAGAGAGCAAACATGAGAGGGGGAAGGTCAGAGGAAGAAGCAGACCCCTTGCTGAACAGGGACCCCCACCTTGCCCTCATGCAGGACTCCATCCTGGGACTCCGGGATCATGACCTGAGCTGAAGGCAAGTCCCTCAACCAACTGAGCCACCCAGGCATCCCTTGTTTACCTTTCTATATTGCAAAAAGTTTAGGCTCACAGAAGAGTTGTGACAATACAGGGTTCTCAGAGAACCTTCATCCAGATTCTAAATGTTAGCATCTTACATGGTGGTACAGTGATCAAAGCAAAGACATTAACATGGGTACAGTTCTGTTAACGAAACGTCAGACTTTCCTCAGGTGTCACTGGTTTTCCCTCTTGTGTTCTTGTCGTTTTCAGTTTCACTTCCCTAATTACTAGAGAGATTGAACATTTTCTCGTATGTATTTTGGCCACTTGTTCTGTAAAAATCCTGTTCAAATTCTTTGCCCATTTTTACCCTCTTGGATTGTTTGTCTTTTTCTAATGAGGTGTCAAGGTTCTATACTTAAGAACACGTCCAAGCTCACACATCTAATTAGTGGCCAAGCTGGGAAGAGAACCCAAGTCTGACCCATTTCCCTATTTCCACCATGAACACCCTGTCCTCAGGTCTCCCAGGTCTCCCTTCTTTTCTTCCTTGGTCCAGACTTAGTGGTCCCCAGCTGGGAGATCATGTGCTTATCAGCATCCCTCAGAGAAGCACAGTGGGGCCAGACTAGCTCATTCATTTCATTCATCATTATTGAGCTAATGACATTAGCAGCCATCTGGGATGGGCCTTTTCTGGACGTCAGCTCACTTTCTGGAAAGTCTTATCCTTCTTGGCCCTGAGACAGACTACACAGAATGCCGGCTGCTGAGGCCTAAGAATGCACCATTTGGCCAATTGTCCCCTCCTTAATTGCCATCCTGGCAATCATAAAATGTCCTACACTGGCAGAACGGAAGCTGCGGGAGGGAGTGCTGTGGACCCCGCAATTCCCAGAATGCCTCCCAGGATGCTCTGCCTTCCTCTCAGGGCACTCCCTCATCCTCCAGTGGGAGCTCCAGAAATTGGCAGAAGATGGTGGCTGGGGTGGGCGCTACCATAGGTGGGGATGCAAAGGTGGCCTCCGCCTTGGTTTTTCTGGTTCCCCCCAACCATTGGTGTCTTGAGAAGAGGGGCTCTGCCTTGTTTCTTTGATATTCTTTTCCCTCTGGCTCAAACATGGGACTAACCAGAAATCTTGTCCTTTGTGGTTACTCCAGACAAAGATGGAGATGGGACAGGGACACCATTTGTCCCTAGTCTGGTCACAAACACTTGGCAGGGTGGGTAGTGTAGTGTTTTGAATGGTGACCGCCCAAATATACATCTACCCAGAACCTGTGAATGTGACCTTATATGGAAAAGGGATCTTTGTGGAGGTAATTAGTTAAGAACCTCAAGTTCAAATCATCCTGGGAGATCCAGGTGGTCCTGAAATCGTATGACCAGTGTACTCATAAGAGGAAGGCAGAGGGAGCTATGAGGCACACAGAGAAGAGAGGGAGAGTGAGGATGGAGGCAGAGACTAGAATTAGGTGATTGAAGGCCCAAGGATTGCCTGGAGCCACCAGAAGCTGGAAGAGGGAAGGAAGGATCCTCCCTCGAGCCTTCAGAGGGAGCACAACCATACTAATACCCGATTTCCAGACCTCTAGCCTCCGGACTATGAGAAAATTAACTTCCATTGTGTTAAGCTACCCAGTTTGTGATGTTTGTTGCAACAACCACAGGACATTAACACAGGTGGGTACCAAGCAGGGTACTAAAACCTGTGATCCTTGAAGGGACAACAGAAATCATTGGTTCTGTTGCTGCCTGAATAAGAAAATGTGGGCCACAGAGAGAGGCGACATGCCTCTGACCAGCATAAACAGAGCCAACGTGTTACATTTATATAGAGCAGCTGTGTGGCAGTTTCCACAGGTGACAGCTGGAGAGCAAGACATGGGATCTTCATCATGGAAAGAAGATGGGAATTTACTTATGGAAAACAGGGCAGGAGGAAGAACTTGTGTAGTACACTGAGTGAAGCACCCAGCTCCTTCCCAGACCCTCTCCAGGCCCTGGGAAGAAACTCAGAGTTTGCTTTTCTGACGAGCTCCCAGGTGATGGACCAGAGGTCATTCAGAGAACTGCTGCTCTGCGGCAGTGCCGCTGAAACTTTTATAAACACATAAACAACTTAAGGGGGCTTATTAAAATTAAAATTTTAACAACCTGGCAACCCTTTATACTCTATGACCCTGCTCTCCCTGCCCTTTATCTCTAGCCACAACTGATTAAGCCAAGGGTAGACACCTGAGTCAAGGGCACATGGGCTCACTGAGAGCCAAGTGTAGGACCCTGACCGGATAGAGTAAATCTAATAGAGTAATTCTCTCTCTGTATAGATACCATTGCCCATTGGTGATGATCTCTGGACCAAGAGACCATGATATAGAGTTGGGGCCAGTGCCATGATAAGCCAAGAGCAAAATGAATGTGCAGAGGCAGTTGGCTCAGGGAGGGGAGGAGGAAGTGGATGCCAGAGACCATGCAGCCCTGAGAGGCAGAGAGGGAAGCTTTGCTTTCTGACAGCTTTCTAGCTTGTAATTCCCACGAGTCCCAGTTGGTCTCTTGGGCCTTGTGTTCTGAGAAATCTCATATCCTTCCAATAAGCTCTTTTTTTTTTTCGCTTGAGATACTTTGAATGGGTTCTTATTCCTTGAAGCCAAAAGGCTCCTAATTAATCAGAATATTATCTGAGCCCTCTTCCACATGCTTTTTTTTTTTTAAAGATTTTATTTATTCATTTGACAGACAGAGATCACAAGTAGGCAGAGAGGCAGGCAGAGAGAGAAAGGAGGAAGCAGGCTCCCTGCTGAGCAGAGAGCCCAATGTGGGACTCGATCCCAGGATCCTGGGATCATGACCCGAGCTGAAGGCAGTGGCTTTAACCCACTGAGCCACCCAGGCGTCCCTTCCACATGCTTTTGACAAGGAAACCCTCTGGGTCAGAAACTATGTCCCATGACTGCTCCTCTCCAGAACCTTGGACAGGGCCCTACACAGGGACCCTGGGGAGTGTGGACTAGATCTCAGTGGATACCAGGTACAGAGGAATCAGGGGAAGGTGGAAGGACCACATTCGAAATGAGTAAAGCAGAGACATGGAGTAAAGATAAACATGTATGGGGAACCACACACAGAGTGCTAGGGGCTGGTAGGAGGCCAAATGGGCTGGCAGAGAAAGCTGGCTGTCAATGGTTTTCAACACCCAGCTGAAGACTTGGGATTGGTTTGACAGGCAGTAGGGAGGCATCTGAGGTCTTTAAGCTGGAGGGACATGACCAAGAACAACTGTGCTCTTTTCTATAACAAAGATCCTAATGGTCCACATGAGATATGAGGTCTTCAAGTAAGTCTATAAAAGCAGGAATGAGAAAATGGATATTTTCCTTAGTGCAGAATCAATTGGAAGTGGTAACTGGTTGAACTTTGTGCCAAGCCCTGGAATGGAGAGTATTCCATTAATAAACCGGAAAAGGGAAATAAAAATACAACCTCACAATTAATCAGAGATAGGCAAATTTAAAGAGATGCTCTTTATCATAATGTCAAATTAGCAAAGATGCTGCTCATGATGTGGTAAACTGGCCACTTCCATATTTTGCAACATACACAGAGGATGAATTGTCACAAACGTGATTTGGAAAGTAATTCAGCAAAACGAATCACAACCTTCAAAGATTTGTGTATCCCTAGTTTCCCAGAAATAAAATGACTGATCTACCATACAGACATCTTCTAAAATAAAGTAACTTACAGCCAAATATATTCTTCATGGTGCTGTAAGAAACAGACTAAACATCTGTAAAAGAATGTGAAATCTCTGTAGCTCCATCCACTCTAGAATATCCCATAGCCCACTCCCAGGATAGGTTCAAAGGTTCTATAGAATATTGATAGCAAAATACCAATATGTAAATGAAACACCCAAAAACCTATGAAAGGAAAAGAAAGTGACTGGATGGAAATAGACCAAATTTTAACAGTAATTATGTGTTTCTCCTTACTTTTTTGTCCTTTCTACTTTTTCCCTCCAAAGTAAAATAATTTAACAGTAAAAACAAGTCCTTGGAACCTGAACAGAGGATACATTCACTGCCATTGTCACTGACACCCCGATTCCTGCCTCTCCTTCTCTGACTCCCCTGTGCCTGGCTGTCCTCTGCAGAAAGAAGTACACAGACTAGGGGTTTTTCTGTTTTGCCGTTCCTTTTTCTCATCTGTTCTGCAAAATGTGCAGTTCTCGAGCACAGTGCTAGAACATAGGACCCTGTGCTATGGATGTTTGTTGACCCAGGCATGAATTCCCTATGGCTGCTATCACAAATTAACCACAAAGTTGGTGGCTTAAACACCAGATATTTATTCTATCACAGTTCTGAAAGCCAGTCATCACCCAGCTGAAGTCAAGGGGTCAGCAGGCAGGTGCTCCTTCTGGAGGCTCCAGAGGGGAATTCCTTCTTTGCTTCTTTCCAGCTGCTGGTGGCTGTTGGTGTTCCTCTAGCTTGTGGCTACATCGTTGGGACCTCTGCTTCCACCATCCTATAGCCTGTCCACTTCTGTGTGCCTCACGCTTCTCTGCTTTCCTCTTATAAGGACTCCTGTGATTACATTTAGGGCCTGCTCAGATAATACAGGATAATCTTCCCATCTTCAGATCTGTAGCTTAATCACATCTGTCAAGTCCTTTCTTTCCCCTTCATAGAGAGGAACATTCACAGGCTCCAGGGATTAGGATATGGATATCTTTTGGGGGGACGTTATTCAATTGACCACACTCAAGTTGGTTTTTTTTTTAAGATTTTATTTATTTATCTGACAGACAGAGATCACAAGTAGGCAGAGAGGCAGGCAGAGAAAGGGGGGTTGGAAACAGGTTCCCTGCTGAGCAGAGAGCCTGATGCGGGGCTCATCCCAGGACCTGGAGATCATGACCCGAGCCTAAGGCAGAGACTTAACCCACTGAGCCACCCAGGCACCCCGACCACACTCAGTTTTAAGCATTTAGCAATGTGGGTGGAGATCAGCCCCGCCCTTGGCTTACACCGTCATGCGGGTGGGTGGATGGCCTGGAGGACACTGTGGGCTATGACAGGTAAGGATTCTCAGGAAGGCTGCCCCTCCTGCCCAAGTTCACTTCCCTGTCTCTCGGTCAGAACTGCAGGCACCGGTAAGGCTTTGCCTAGGCTGGGTTACGGGGTCAGAATTTTGCCCAGAGGAGTTCTTTTCTCTCTGGACCCAGGCGCCTCCTGCTTTTTGAGAAGACCAAGTATGTGGGGGAAGTGGACCTCAGGAAACAATCTCTGAAAGGCAAGAATTTGAATTCCAGAAAGGGTGTCCTTTTATGAAGGATTCTTGGGTTAGTTTCCAGGTTCCTAGTTGTCTTGGTTTTGTAACTGAATTGCTGTGTGACCTTGGGCAGGCTGCCTTCCCTCTCTGTCCTCAGTTCTGGAGACTTCTGGAAAGTGTCTGGAGGCTCTGCCATCACTCTCACTCAGACTCCACACATGGCTCTCTCCACTAGTCTTCTCTAACATTCAAGTCCCTAAGATGCTGGGGAAAGCTAGGAAAGGCGTTTCTCGGAACAACGCTGCAGTGTTCTAGCAGCCAAAGGGGCTCCCAGCAGCAATCTCAGTTTCCCTTTCCAGCCTCGCTTCCTGGGGTCTCTCTGAGACCGTGTCCCATGATCCCAGGGGGACTTAGGAGGGAGGTATGAGACCTGGACTCAGGCTTACATGTCTCGTGGAGCTCTAGAGGAGAGTGGGTAAAACTGAAGGTAAAACGAAGCATTTGGAGAGTGAACCAGTGGTGGTCAGGGGTTTGTTCCCAAACATAATCACTGAGGTGTCTATGGGGTGTGTGTGGTGGGGGGGATCCAAGAACGAGAACAAGACCATATGGAGAGTTCAACCTCCCAGCAGCAGTCCACAAACACTTCTTCATAGTTGCCGGATGCTATGAGATAGGATACATGGCAGAGCAGGAATCATCTTCAAGCATTAAGGACATTCAGTGATGCTGTGTGGGGACTATTTCATTTCATAAAATATCAGAATACTCTTAGACCCTTCCCCAGGACAACCTCCACCTTCTCACAAAAAGCTTCTAAAGGGTTAAACCCAAGCCAGTAAGGGCTTCAGAACTCTGCTGATGGGTGGGTTATTATATATTTTTTTGAATATCATCCCTCATTGTAATGATTCCAAAGTTCCCTAACAGAATGAGTGCCCCTCTCTGGCCCTTAGGGTGTGAGCTCGCCTGCTTTTCTCTTACTGACCAGCAGATGGCAGCACAAAAGCACTCAAAACTCAGGGTTGCAAGAAAAAATGCGTAGAACCTTTCCTGAGTCCATCTAACTGCAGAAGTACCCCTCTTCCTGGCTCCCTAGTGGTGTCCCTATTCATCCACTCATCACCCCATCCCACTGAACATGGAGGGGGTATCAAAGGAAGAGAATGAGCTCACCTCTGGGACCTCAAGCCTGAGCGACTGTAAGCTGATTTGGGAATGATGGCATTTGGGCATAAGCCAAGTGCGGTCTGGGAAGCTCCTGCTCTAAACCCGGGGTATCATGTGAGGAGGTGACATGTATATCTCTCCTGTTGCTTGTGCTTGGCTAGTGTTCACTGTTTATACGCACACCTCACCTCATTTAATCCTGAGAACACCCCTACAAGGTAAGTCTTAGCAGACCACCTTACAGCCGAGGATAAGGAGGCATGGAGGGGTGGTCTTGCCTGCTCGGTGTCACAGGGCAAATGAATAGCAGTGCTGAGCTTTGACGTCTCAGGGACTCGGAGTCCAGCTGCGTCCCCCTGCGCTAGCTGAGGAGTGGTTTAACGCTGAATCACGAACCTTCCTTATCAAGCCACACATACAGATACTCCTCAGTGAGAACGGAGGGCTGCACCTACTGGGGGGGGGGGAGGTACAGGGTAAAGGACTGAGTATACCCAGATTTTTCCTGGAAGAGGTCTGCTTTGCAGACCAGGATGTGTGGAGGGGAGGGGGTTGAGGCATGGAGCTCATCCCAGAGATTGCGCTGGGAAGTAGAAGACCAGAGTCATGTTCTATTTCTGCTATCCCATTGCTGTGTGACCTTCGGTAAATCCTGACCCTCTCTGGGCTTTCCTTTGCTGTGGTTTAGAGCATCTCATGGGTCCTTGCTCGTTCTCACTCTCCAGGGAATCCAGAAGCTCTGGCATCAAACTGTTTATTAACTCAAAAAACAAAACAAAACAAAACAAAAAAACCACTAAGGCTGCCACTATTCACCTTAAGGGGTTCTTGCTGGGATTAAATGAGTCCACACAGAGAAATGCTGGGCATCCTGAGCAGAGGACAAACCCAAAGCCAGGGCTCAGCCACCTGGAGCCCTGCCTGTGGCCTCAGGAGGCTTGTTTCTGCCCTGGACCCATCTTAGGCTTCACCAGTCATAGGTCGAGCTCCCCCAGAAGCAGATGTTAAGATGGAGTCAGGAAGGCAAAGGAAGTGGAGGAAGCAGGCAGGGGCAGGGGGAGCCCTCAGGCCTGGATGCAGGTCTGCCACCTTCTGGGCAAGCGCAGCAGAGTTTGGGGCCAAAGAAGCCTGTTCTAGGGTGTTGGGTAGAGATGCCCGGGCCCTGGCGCCGCCATCTTGTTCAGTCATTAGCTGGCCCTCTGTGTCCCCCATCTTCCTGAAAAGCTACCTGGGCTGGTTAGCTGAGGAGACCTCAGAAGAAGCTGTCAACCAAATGCCTTTTTTTTTTCCTCTTTTTTTTTTTTTAAAGATTTTATTTATTTATTTGACAGACAGAGATTACAAGTAGGCAGAGAGGCAGGCAGAGAGAGAGGAGGAAGCAGGCTCCCTGCGTAGTAGAGAGCCTGATGCGGGACTCGATCCCAGTACCCTGAGATCATGACCTGAGCTGAAGGCAGAGGCTTAACCCACTGAGCCACCCAGGCGCCCCCAAATGCCTTTCTTGAAGGGAGGTCTGAGCACTGCATCTCCATATCTACCCCATCAGGAAAGGGCCACCCTGTCCTCTGAGGTGGGAAGTCCAGGCATCAGCACCCCCACTCCCAGGCCCAAGGCAGGCCTGGTGTGTGTGTGTATGTGTGTGAGTGTGTGTGCCTGTGTGTGCACACGTGGAGGGTGTGCACAGGTATGTATGAGTGTCCAGTACAGGGACATGTGCTTGGCCATGGATATGCACACGTGTGTGCAGGGCATGGAGGTACACGTATGTGTAAACATGTACCTGAGGGCCCTGTCTGGATGTGTGCACACGTCCACACATGTGTTCATGCATCCACACGTGCGTGCAGTGTGCTGTGTCCCTCTGGCATGCCTCTGGCTGCAAGCTCTGGGCACCTCTGACAGGTGGCAGCTTGGTCCAGCCACCTGGATTCAACCAGTCCCTGGGAAGGGAGCTGGTAAAATGAGGCAGAACCCACAGCTGATAGGGACACTGGCTCTGGGGTCAGGGCAGGAGCGGGGACCTCTGGGCCACCACAGAACAGCAGTGGAAGCCCTCCAAGGTTCCTGGAGCCCAGGCTCAACCCCTTACCCATTTGGTAAGGGTGAGAGAGAGAGTACTAGCCTCCCCATCTTAGAGATAGCGTCTCTCTGAATGTTCGCCCCTGTGGGCTGGAGTGGGGAGGACAGAGTCGAACTCACCCTCGAGAATCCTCTTCTGGAAGGCATGCATGCTTCCTGCCCCAGGGAGCCACTCGGACTGCAAATTCCTGGGAGAGAAGACATCCTTTGTCCCCCAGACTGGGGATGAGGGGGCTGAGAGCCCTCCCCTCTCCGGCCTGGCTGAGGCGTGGAGTCCATCCCTGGCAGGCCCAGTGACGCAGGTCAGCAGTGGGAAGGCCGCCGGGGCTGGGGGTGAGCCAGGGCCCGCAGAGGCCCCTCTGTTCAGGCCAGATGGCTGCAGGCTCCGGTGGGAGGGGCTGCCAAGCCCGCCGGTCAGTGTCCTGGCCTGGGTTCCACACACTGCCCTTGCCTGGCCCAGGCCTTCAGGTGCCCTTAGCAGAGGGGGTCAGTGAGGGGGCTTTCTTCAAGATTCACATTACCAGTCCCCCTGCACCAGGCCCCTTAATCCCCACACCCAGGGCCCAGCCAGCCGCTCAGGGTCCTATCCCTGCACTGACCCCTGCAGGGTCCCAGGAAGGTGGCCTGGGCAGCGAGGCCTTCTTCACGGCATCTCCTTTTCCTCTAGAGTTCAAGCCGGATCAATGCCTCATTCATTCATTCCTCCAACAAAACATAAATCAAGCACCGACTGCACCCAGCCCTGTTCTGGGCTCTGGAACCCCACAGATGCATAAGACAGAGAGGCCCCTGCTCTCACGAAGCTGACACTGGCCTGGGGGAGGAGAGAAAACCAGCGAGCAGGTGCATGGCAGTGTACCCAAGGCTGGGGTCTACTCTAGAAAGGGTCATCAAGGAAGGCCTCCCTGAAGAAGGAGCATGTGAGCTGGAAGGAGGAGCCATCAGCCAGGTCCAATGCTGGAGTATGGGAGGAAGAGAAAGTTCCAGCCGGGGGGTCCTGTGTGGGGAGAGGATGGTGTGGGGAGGGGTCTGGTGCGCAATCCCTGACTAGAGGAGGTAGGGGCAGGGATGCTGGGTGTGAACGGTTGGCGCGGGAGTCGGGGGCCAGGTCTCAGAGGCCTGTGGGAGTTGGATGTAGGGGAGGGATAGAAACAGAATTAACATTCATAAAGCATCACATCAATCAGCCAACTCATTCCAACCTCCCCCAAACCCTATGATAATTGGGGTTTTTATTATTATTCCTTTTTACAGATGAGTAAACCATGGCCCTAAGCCACTGGCTCAGCGACATGCTGTAGGTCAGTGGTAGAGCTGGAATTTCCAGGGGGCAGTGGTCCAAGAACCCTAACCGTTGTATCACACGGCCTCTGTGATGAGTCCCTCACCTCCAGCAAAGCTTCCTCCAGGAAGCCTTTCCTGACCCCAGAGTTCATTTCCTTTGTTAAACAGCATATAACCACAGCATCCGACCTAAAAAACCATGGGGTCCTCAAGAGGTCATCTTGTCCATGCCCCTGCCTCCAGGAGACATGATAAGTCCCATTTTGAAGATGAGACTATGGTCCATGCCCAGAGTCAGTGAAGGGAGTGTGGGAACTAGAGCCCTGATCTTCTACATTTTTCCGCTCAGGTTCTGATCTCTCCTTCCCTGCTCTGAGGTGATTCTCAGGTTGTTTCTGGTCTGTTCTCAATTGCTGTTCCCCAGCTAGACAGCAGCCTCCTTCTGTGGCCCCCCCCATGGGGCAGTGCACACAGCAGGTACATACTCAGTGCCTGTGGACACAACGGGTGGACTCAGCGTTGTGGACACAACGCTGGGTGTGTGCTGCTGTCAGGACGCCTCGAGCAGGGATGTCTTAGGGGGAAGGGTGGATGTGAGCTGGCACTTGAAAGGTGTCTAAGAGTGTTTGAGTAAACCTGGGTTGGGGTATTTCCGTCTGGGACAGAAAGGGCATCCCAGCCAGAGGCACTAGCATGTGCAAAGAGAGAGGGGAGGACATGGTGCGATCAAGGAACAGTAATGGTTCTGCTGGACCCGAGCATGAGGAAAAGACGGGCCGTGAGGTGGGGCTCCAGGGATGGGGCCCGTCAGTCAGGCCGGGGACCTGGGGCTCCGGCGTGGAGGGTGGGCGGGTGAGGAGAGGGGAGGTTGATGTCCAGTAAGCCCTGGGAGCAATTCCTGACCTTGCTGAGTAACTTCATGCCTGTCACTTGCCCTCTCTGGGCCTGTTAAGTGCCCTGCACACCTGGGGGCTGGCACCCAGCCTCAGAACCCTCCAGGCCCTGCATGGATCTATGCCGTGGTCGCCGCTTTCTTCAAGTCACAACAGACAACGAAGCTCTGCTGAGTAGATACTGAATATCTTTAATGCCCCTATTGCTTTTGGACCACGTGTGGCTGCACTGTGGCGTACTCTGCCGGCCCCCCTAGAGGCACGTGTCTCAGCATTCCGGTTCACAGGGGAGCCTGGGTCGACACGCTCTTCTTTATCTTCAAGCCCTTCCTCTTATGGAGCCCTGCCCCTGGCAGGCCAGCGTTGTGGTCCTGTGCCTGGGCCCGGCCCAGTTCTGAGGGCGGTGGCATCAGCGGCATCATCGGTCTCAGCATGGCCTGCGGCTCCCGTGGCATCGGCTCCTCCAAGGCGCCAGGGAAGGCATGAGGCAGCTCGTCGGGGTCCAGATTGGCATCGCTCCAGCCCTCAGAGCTATCACTGCGACCCTCCGGACCAGTGACTTCGTCCTCAGACACAGTGGCAGTGTCGGCCGTGTCCTCCTCCAGGTTGCCGTCCAAGTCCACTGCCAGGTGGCTGGCGGCCCCCTCAAACTGGCCCGCCACGTGGACATCTGCCGCACCCTCCTGCTTCTCCGAGCCAAACGAAGGGGCTCCATGGAGCCCTGCCACAGGCTGGGCGGGTGTCTTGGCTCTACCCTGGCCGGTCCAGAAGAGGGTGAGCTCTTGGCGGCAGGTGGCCACAGCCAGGCTGGTGAGCAGGGTGCTGGAGACCAGGTACAGCAGGGCGGGCTGGCCCATCTGCATGAGGACCATGGCCACAAAGGTGACCAGCAGGCCCACGGCGTAGGCTGTGGTGCAGGCCATGAAGTAGACCTGGCGCGAGCGGATCTGCACATCAAAGCGGTGACAGTAGGCTACCAGGAAGCCAGGGACCACGATGTCCCCGAAGCCCAGGATGGAAAAGGGCTGGTCGCACAGCGTCAAGGCTGAGAAGCTCAGCCGGGGCACTTTGAGCACCATGGGGAGCCTCTCGTGGCTCAAGGAATCCGTGGGTCCAGAGGCTACCTCCACCATGATGCTCTCCCCGGTCCTGGTGAGCAGGGGCGTGACGAAGACGAAGAAGACGTCGAAGGCGAGCAGGGCCAGCAGGAAAGAGGCACAGCTCTTGAGCGTGGGCAGCCGCACCCGCCGCAGGACGAAAAGGCAGTAGGCCACCCCCAGCGTGTCCTGCAGGAGCCAGGCCCAGCGGTCCTCGTTGCGGTGGGCCACCCAGAGGGTGGTCACCACGGCGCACAGGCCGGCCAGCAGCAGCAGGGGCCGGTGCACACAGACCCGCCGGCCGGCCGCGGGTCCCCGCGCGGGCTGCGGGCGCAGGTGGCGCACCAGGGGCGCCAGGCAGCTGTAGAGGCCCGTGCCCGCCCCCAGCCCGAAGATGGCGATCATGACGTAGACGAAGCAGTCGTAGAAGAAGTAGAGCAGCAGCATGATGGAGCAGGACATGGTGACCACGGCCCCCGTCATGGCCGGCGTGAAGTCCACGGGCGCGTCCTCGTCCTCGTCCTCCCGGCTCCCCGGGGCCGCCGGCGCTCCCTGCTGGGGGCGCCCGCCCGGCCCCCCTCCTCCTCCTCCTCCTCCTTCTCCTCGGGCCCGGCGCCGCCGCAGCCGGTCGGCCTCGGTCAGGCCCGCCCAGTAGCCGCCGGCGGCCACAGTGCCCACGGCCAGGATGAAGATGACCACCATGTTGTAGTCGAGGACGGGCTCCGGGGGCGCGTACAGGGCCACGCGGACCGCGGCACTGCCGTGGGTGTGGCTGAGGATGTCGAGCATGTCGGCGTAGCGGAGCACGGCCACGGGGATGGTGAGGCCCGGCAGGGGCTGCTGGGGGTCCTGGGAGGCCGGGCTGGTGTCCGCACACTGCTGGCCGCGGACCCGGCTCACGATGAGCAGCCCGTGGGCGCCTTGGCCCTGAGCCAGCCAGCCCTTAGCGTCGAAGCTGCAGTTGCCCCTCATGACCATGGCGGTGGTACGGCGGAGGGGCCGCTGGCGGGGGGAGCTGGGCTGGGCCCCGCCGGGGGCGTCCGGGCTTGGGCACCAGGGGGCCGTGGTGCCATCGTGCAGGGGCAGGAGCGGGGCGTGGTGCAGGTCCCGGGGCAGGGTGACGTAGTCAGAGCTGAACAGGACGCAGTAGTCCTTGCTCCAGTTCTCGGCCACCACGTGGACCACCCCGTACTCCCCCCGGGCCACGATGCTGGTGAGGAGGAGGAGGAGGAGGAAGCCGCCCAGGAACGCCATCCTCCTCAGCCGCCTGCCGCTGCCTCCCCGAGCGGCCGCTGCTCCCGGGGTGCCGGGTGTGGCCCTCTGTCACAGAGCTACCGGGCTCCTGTCTGGGAAACTGGAGCCACACCTACCTGGTCACAAAGCCATGCCACCAGGGCCCAGGTCACTACTTCGGAGTCCAGGGTCCTTCTCCGGGCTGTCCCCCAGCCCTGCCGCCCTGCCCCCCAGAGAGGTCCCCAGGGTCCCTGCTCTCTGCTCAGCTCCTGGTGGGCCTGAATCAGGTCATTGGAAATCTGAGGTGAGAGAGTATGGGGTCAAGGATCCAGGACACGGATTCTGGACCAACTTTGGCCCTTAGGGACTGGGCAACTGGACAGATGCTTCTCGTTTCTGCACCTGTTTCTTCAGCTGCCAAGAAATGAGAACATTGGACCATAGGGTTTCTGAGGCTTCTGGGAGCCCTGACCTCACTGACCTTGCAAACTTTCATTGAACACTTACTAAATGCCACACACTTCATCTGTACTCATCACGTCCTTGCAGGGGAGTATTACTACTGTGTCCAGCTGGCCTGAGACTGCGCGGCGCCCTCCAAAACCCACGCTCTTTTGTAGTGACACGTGACCAGAATCTCATTTCAAGCTTCCCTTGGAGTTCGGATCGGCCATATGGTCAAGTCTTTGCCATTGGAATTGAGCAGAAATGACGGGAGCCCCTCAGGAGCCTGGAGAGAGATCACGAGGCCCCTCGTCTGTCTCTTCCTGTTTCACAAGCCAGTCATGGGAAGGCCATTGACTATGGTGGGGAGGACGTTGTCCTAAGGGATGGAAAGAGAGGAAGGAAAGGACGCAGGACCCTGGCTGTCAGCATGGCCCCATGCTATGGGAAGCACAACACCGACACTTGGATACATTATCTTCCTTAAGCCCTCGGCTCATGGTGGGTCTCTTTGTGACAGCAGCTTTAGCTCCTGAGCACGCCCTCTGCATGGAGGAGTAAACCTGAGTTGGAAGAAGCCCAGCCCACAGGCCCGTGCCCCATGCCTCAGATCCAGCTCCCACACCAACCCCTCCCTTAGGCCTTGCCCTGCCCAGGGAGCTTCCCGGCCTCTTGACTCCAGAAGGCTTCCTGGCCATCCAGCTCTGACCCCCTGCCGAGAGGCCTAGCCCGCTGCTAGTTCTCATCCTACAGACCCGTGCCTCAGTGTTCCCTCCACCACCATGGCCAGGAGCAAACAAGCCCTCTTCTTAGCATTCATGATCACAACTTAGGTCTGTCTTTTTTTTTTTTTTAAAGATTTTATTTATTTGACAGATGGAGATCACAAGTAGGCAGAGAGGCAGGCAGAGAGAGAGGGGGAAGCAGGCTTCCCACCAAGCAGAGAGCCCAATGCGGGGCTTGATCCCAGAACCCTGAGATCATGACCTGAGCTGAAGGCAGAGGCTTAACCCACTGAGTCACCCAGGTGCCCTACAACTCAGGTCTTTGCTCATGTGTTTCCTAGTTTATTTTCTGTGTCTCGCTGGTCAAGTTCTGTGAGGACAGAGATGTTGTCTGTCTCTCTGCTGTTCTCAGATTCTGGAACAGCAAATGATACTTGGAAAATGCGAGTGGGATGTGTTTGTGAATGACCCTGCTTTTCAGTAGAAGGGACCGAGGCCCCAGGCAGTGAAGAGACTTTTCCAAGGTGACACGTGGGTGGTAGAGACAAGATGGAAACTCAGGGTGTTGGACAAGATGGAAACTTCTGGTGAACTCTGCCATGCTCTGCAGAGGGTGCCCAGCAGACTCTGGCTTGCCCACTTGTTCCAGATGACTTGGACTGGCTAGCACATGGGTGTGTTGAAAAAAATCATTTGAAGACAGGACTCATTGAAAAGTCACCTCCATACCTTACATATGGTATTTGGTGGTGAGACCTTTGGAAGGAAATGGCGTCTTGACGGTGGAGCCCTCAGGAATGGGATTGGTTTCCTTACAGGAGACATGAGAGAGATGACCTCCCTCTCCACCTCGTGAGGATCCAGCCTGATGGCAGAGGTCTGCAAACCAGGAAGAGATCTCTCATGAGGAACACACTCAGCCGGCACCTTGATCTCACTCTTCCCAACTCTTGCGACTGTGTGACGTTGTACTTGTTGTTTAAGCCCTGGTCTACTTGTTATACTGGCCATGCTGACTGAGACAAAGTCCAGAATCAAGGTGTCAGCAGGGCCAGCCTCCCTCCGAGACTCTGGTAGGACCCTTCACCATGTCCTTCCTCACTGCTTCTTCATGTGGGTGCTGGCTGACGAACTTGGTGTCCTTGGGCTGCAGCCCCATCAGTCACATCTCTGCCTCTGCTGTGCCCACACCTTCACCCTCATACTGCCCTGGGGCCCATCCAGTGACTTCATCTTAACATGGTTACGTCTCAAAGGTCCCATTTCCAAATAACGTCACATTTACAGGTCCTGGAGTTTAGAACTCCAACGTATCATTTCTGGGAACACAATTCAACCTACAAAATACATTTTTTAAAGATTTTATTTATTTGTCAGAGAGAGAGAGTACACACAAGCAAGCAGAGAGGCAGGCAGAGAGAGAGGAGGAAGCAGGCTCCCCGCTGAGCAAGGAGCCCGACGTGGAACTCGATCCCAGGACCCCAGGATCATTACCTGAGCTGAAGGCAGCGGCTCAACCAACTGAGCCACCCCAGCATCCCTACAAAATACATTTTATTTTTACTTTCACAGAACATCCAGTCACTGATCTCCTTAAGGCATCTGCTTTGATCACAGGTCCATCCCCTGGAGTTCCAAGTCACCTTCCTTGAAAAATCCATGCTGATAAGACACCATCCCCAACATCCAGCTTTGGGTTCTTGGTGGGCGGGGGGTGGAGGGCAAGCTTCAAGGATCTTGTGAAGTGGTTGGCAGCTAGAGCCACCACCATACCACCGGCAACTAGAGATTGGACTCTGCCAATCTCTCCCCCCAACCCCAGGTATGTCTCACCCCCACCTGAGTTGACAGCTAATTGTTTGTGTGACTCAGATTGTGTCTTTCAACTGAGTTTTCAGAAGAGACAACATTTCTCCTTGTTTGTGCAATTCTGTTTCGTCCGTGGCTATAACATTTAATTCAATTACGAACAGTAATTGCAGTGACAAGGTAACTGTCAGAAATACATGAGGGAAAAAGCCAGCAGACTGGTGAGCATACCCCCAGCTGGTGCGGGGACACCTGGCAGGACCTGGGGACTGGGGAAGGCTGCCAGCTGCTCCTTCCATGAGTTCCCACTGCAGGGAAGGATTGGCGCGATGGTCAGGGGTGGTTAGGGAAGCAAGACCTCTCTGCATTCCAGCACCTAGATCTGAGCACAGTGGGGCAGCCAGCCAGCCCCTTCCTGAGTGCTGTGATAATAAAATCTGTCTGGGGCCCCGCTGATGTTCAGCTTAGACCCTCGCTCTGGGCCCCGATCTCCCAACACAGGGAGTCTTGGGTCTCTTAAAAACCAACCCTCACACCCACCAAGGTGGCTGTGACTACAAACACAGGTAGTAACAAGTTCTGGTGAAGATGTGGAGAAATTAGAGCTCTCCTACGTCGCTGGTGGGAATGTGCAATGGTGCAGCTGCCCATAGAAAGCCCTTTGGCAGGTCATTGGTACATGAGGCGTAGAGTCACCATATGACCCAGAATTCTACCCCTGGGGTACATAACAAAAGGATCAAAAACAGGTGTTCCAAAAACAAACAAACAAAACAAAACAAAACAAAACAAAAACCCTTGTACGTGAATGTTCATAGCAGCACCATTCGCAGTAACACAGAATAGATGGAAAGAACGCAAATGCCTTCAGCAGATGAATGGATAGTGTGGTCTCTCTGTATGGCAGAATATTATTCAGCCATAAAAAGGAACGAAGTTCTCACACCTGCTATGATGTGGGTGAATCTTGAAAACTGTGCTAAGTGAAAGAAACCAGACATGAAAGGACAAACACTGTACGGTTCTACTTTTTTTTTTTAAAGATTTTATTTATTTATTTGATAGAGAGAGATCACAAGTAGGCAGAGAGGCAGGCAGAGAGAGAGGGAGAAGCAGGCTCCCCGCTGAGCAGAGAGTCTGATGCGGGGCTTGATCCCAGGACCCTGGGATCATGACCTGAGCCGAAGGCAGAGGATTTAACCCACTGAGCCACCCAGGAGCCCCAAGTATGGTTTTACTTTTATGAAATATCCAGGATAGGGAAAGCTACAGAGACAGAAAGCAGGTTCGTGGTGGCCAGAGGCTAGGATGGTGGAATGGGGAGTGACAGCTTAATGGGAATGGGGTTTCCATTAGGGTGATGAAAAAGTTCTGGAACTAGACCACTCTATGCCCCTATTTAGGGTTCAGAAACACAGGCTCCCCCAAAAGAGCCTGCTGCTGCCCTTCCTCCCTCATCTACCCTTGGGCTCCTGGGGTCCTGGCTCAAAGAATTCTCTTTAGGCTTCTTCCCTCTGAGGCTCTTCCTGGGACCTGGTTCACTGAAAGCTTTTGGGTGTCTTTCCAAAGGCTGCTTCCCCAGATCCTCCCACCCTCATCCCCATTTCGTCCCCCCGCCCCCCCACTCCCACGACCCTGGAGCTGCTCTTCTCTCTGGCTGGCTGTAGGGGGCGCTCTGCACAATGCCCAGGAAGGCGCCATCTCACAAGTGGCAAGTGGCTGAGGATGGTTTTTTGATCCAAGACTCTGGCCCGGCCCACCCCCATCTCCAGATTCCATCCCTTTCCTGGAGGGCCTCCCCCTGTATCTGCAGCTTCTGCTCCTTTCCCTGCTGCTCCTCTAGCCATGGCCTGGGCTCTCAGCCTCACTGTCCCAGGCAGACCAGGGGCGATGTCTCCACCTTCTGTGTGGGGACCTAGGGGGGCACCTGGAGCATTTGTCTTTGTCCACTCAGGGCAGCAAGGACAGCTGACTTCACACAGCAGGACTTAGCCCAGTGTGGCTGCTCAAGAAGGGTGGAGAGGTGGCCCAGCTTACTGGCCCCCTCACTGGCCTCACTTCCTGGCCCGGGGCTGTCCTAGATGCACGTTCTAGAAATGGTACAGACACTGAGAAGGGACTGGGTCACCCTCTGCTCCCTCCCCAACTGCCCCAGCAATGGAGGTGAGAGGCAGGAGCCCCTGTGGGTCTGCCTCCTCGTCTTCCCCCACCCTAGCTGGGTGCCCGCCTCACTCTCCCAGTCTCCTCACAGTACACTGAGTACATGGCCCTCACCCCTACTTCTGTCCCCACCTGCCTTGGCCCAGTGGGCAATGAGGCCAGGCAGCACACATCTGTCCAGGACCCCTCAGAGGGGCAGATGGGAGTGGGTGGCAGTCTGGGGGCTGAAGGTGGTCTCTGAAGTTATCCCCAGATGATGATCTCATTGATGTTTCCAACACACGTAGAACTTTGAAAAATATACATGGTGCGGGCCTGTCTTTAGCCCGAGCCTGACCAGCTGGTTCTGCAGAGGCTGGCGGGCTGTACAAGGAAGGGACAGGAGGCAATGCTCTGGCATGAAACAGTGACAGGGCTGGGACACCTGGAGGCAGGGCCAGGCTCAGGAGTGGGCTCCCTGACACCCCCCACTTTGTAGGGGCCAACTTCTACATCTAGCTTTCTGTCTGCATGCTGTTTGCCCACAAGCTAGGGAAACTGAGGAGTTTCTCTAGGGAGGGTATTGGAGGGAGCAGCAGGGCATGGAAGGTCAAAGAACTCCTGCTGCATAGGGTTGAACACATAGAGGCTGGATGAGGCCAGCCTGGGCTCACACCCAGCCATGCCACCGCTGGGTGCCCTGGGGCAGGCCTTGTACCCTCTCTGTGCCTCCCTTTCCCCACCTGTTTAGTGGGGATAACGGCCCCTGCCTCACAGGGTGGTATGAAGAGCAGGCGAGGCACTTGGCTGTGCCTGGTGCTTAGTAAGCACTCAGCCCTGAAGGGTGTTGCTGGTGTCGAAACACAGAGACCAGCTCCCATTCGTCTTCGGGCGGGCAGTTGAGTTTGAAGTCGGGGCGGTCCATGAGATGATCCTGAGAGACCCTTGAGCTGGAGGCTGGTGACCCCCTTGCCTGGACTGAGCAGAGCCTGGGTGGGTGCAGGGGGACCCACAGAAGCTTCTGGTGGCCTGTTTGCCATTAAGTATCCATTTAAGGAGTGGAAGGGTGGAGGGTGTTGGGAAGGTAGGGCGTGCGTGCCGGGAATCAGGATGGACCTACAGAACCCTCACCGCTCCCACCCAGCTGAGCTCAGCAACTGGACGCTGGCCGTGCCATCTTTGGGCTGGTCCCATCTTCACCTGGGACTCGTCCCCAACCAGATGATCCGAAGCCCTGAGGCTTCCTGCTGCCCCCTCCCCCCAGAGCTGCGTTATCTGTCCCAGCCTCCTGAAACCCAAACCTGGGGACTGCAGCCCACTGAGGGCCGGAAAGAGCCCTGGACCTTTGATCTCAGAGGGATCACCAGGCCTCAGTTTCTTTGGCTGTAAAATGGGGTGTTCCCTGCTCCCTGAGTCACTTGAAGACTAGATAACACATGTTATAAAGGATTTTGCTGATTGCAAAGCAGTTTACCAATGCCCACAATTAAGTATTAACATCTGGATTCTAAAACCTCCCTTCCTCCCTAGCATGTTTTTCCCACATCTGACTCCCTCCCCAGTCCTGTCCCAGGGCATCTGACTCAGTAGGGACAGGAGGACTGAGGAGGCCTGGAGGGGAAACTGAGGACCCCAGGGTAGGGGCCATGTTGTCCCACTCAAAGGTGAAGGGGCCCGAACTGGAAAACCAAAACCCCACAGGGCGGTTTTTCCTCCACGGGGGGTCTGTGCCCATGAAGGAGGGTCCCAGGGAGAAATGGACTCGGGTGCAGCCTCTGGGTGCGGCGTGAAGAAGATCTCTCGTGTGTCTGTCCGTTCATCACACCCCAACTCACCCCCAAGGGACTTCTTCCCACCCAGCCCACCAGCTGAACCTCAGGGCACAGTGACCCTCAGAAACCCCATCTGGGGGCCTGTCTTCACCCTGGTCTCCAAGCCAGGGGCTGTGGAAGGGTTAAACTCTGGGCACCTGCCCGTGGCAGAGGAGATACAGTTCTTTGGGGCCCGGATGTTCCTGAAGCAGCCCCTCCTCCCTTTAGTCTCCAAATGGGGGGTGTCCTGAAGCCCCTGGCCAGGGCCCCCCCCCCCCGAGCAGCTTCTCTGATGACTGTCAGCCTCGTCTTGGAGTTGTCCTCTGATGTGGCCTTCTGGAGCTGGTGGCTTTGCCCTTGGCTGCTGGCCCTCGTCTTGGGGGTGCCGCTCATCTCTGCCCCTTGTGCTGGGCCAGGCAGGGCTGAGTGCACAGCAGGTGCATGGAGGGGGCCTAGCAGCTAAAGCAACCTGGAGGCACCAGCAGGAAAGGGGGTGGTGCCCCAGCTCGGGTCCCTGGGACCTCTTGTCCAGGCAACCTCCTTCCAATGCTCCTCCATCCTTGGGGAGCCCCGTCCCCACAGCGCAACTCGTGCAAGGAAAGCCTTGCTTTCTCACTTCTTCACTGAGTGAAAGGCAGAGTTGGGAAAGACACCTCGATCGTGGGCACTTCTTGTCCCTCTTGTTCCATAAATCTTTCTCTGGGACTATTCTCTCGCCTACCCCCCCGCCCCCCTTGTTCAGGAGGCTGTCAGCCTATCTCTGTCCTGGTGCCTCTGGTCCCCTCCCCGCATCCCCGGTCTGGAGACCCAGGAGCGAGAGCCAGGCTGCCCTATCCCTGGGTGCCAGGATGGAGTTTCTGTGTCCCAGCCCCTCTGTTGCCCTGGGAGCTGGTACAGGCTGTCTTCCACCACACGCTGCTGTGCCCGGGCCTTCTCTCCTGGTCTCATGGCTCATGTGGCTGGGGGAAGTGCAAGGGGATTACCCCCCCCCCCCCCGCCCCCCCAGCCGCCTTCCTCCCTTGTGGTCCCTGGGGTGGGCTTAAGGGCGGGGTGTGCCCTATTCCGGCTCTTCAAGCTTCTGCTGCAGGACTACGCTCCGGCTGCCTCTAGGGGGGGCTGTGGAGGTGGGCATCCCCCACTTCCGCTGCCTCCCTTTCCTGGCCTCATGCCCCCACTCTCTTCCTGGGCTCCCTTTCCCCTAATTGGTTCTGGAAACCTTGTTTCTGAGTCTGTTTCTGAGAGTCTCAAGCCGAGACAGTGTCAAGGCCTCCCCAGCTGTACTTCTGGCTTCCAGCTCCGCCCCTCCCTTGGGGCTGGGACACATTCCTGTCTGGTCCCATGGCCACACCTGGGTTCAAGCTGTCCCTGTGGCCCCTGCCCCATCCACAGTGTCCTTGGCTGGCACTGTTCACCTGTGGCTCCCTCTCCATGACTTTCCCCTTCTAAGAGCTGTCCTTGGAAGCTGAGCCTGCAGACCCATGCCCCCAGTGTCTCACCTTGCCCCCCATCCTGAGGGGTGGGAGTGGTATCAGGTTTCCCAGCCACATCCTGGTCCCAAAGACTGAAAACTGGCTTCCCTTTCTCTGCTGCGCCCTCCCCACCCAGCCCTGTGCAGACCAGACATTCACAAATGCTGGTTGGAAAGATAAATATTATTATTTACAACAGCCACCCCTCAGAGCTGATGCTGTTATCTCTGAAAGCCTGGCTCCAGTGACCCAGTACCTCTGGCTATGGGAGGGTCCAGTGGGGGCTAGCTGGTTGTCCCACGAGCCAGCTGTCCAGCTCTAGGACCCTCAGGCAGAGAGGAGCCAAGTGCCCTGCCCCTTCTCCTATCTCCGCTTAGCTAATCATGCTGCCCCAGAGGCCACCCAGGGGACCCCAAATTCCCTGCGACCAGCACAGAGGCTCCCCTGGAGGCCAGACCCCTGAGGCCAGCAGGCAGGAGGGCCCCGAGTATTTTCTGCCCCCTGAAAGGGACACTGGCTTTGTCTGGGGCACCCCCTATTTCTTGCTCACAGGACACTCCCTCTCCCTCCCACCCTCATCTTCCCACACAGGGGGAGACACCAGGGACAGGAGGAGACAGAAAGCAGGGTGTGAATACTGTGGAGGTAAAGGGGGGTCAGCCTGCTGGCCTGCAGGGCAGTCAAGGTCCAAGGTGCAAGGCAGGGAGACAGGGCGTTTCGGACGACAGTGCCACAGATGAAGTCCGGGTGCTCGGGAGGATTTCCTGCTGTGTGGCCTGTGGTCTGATGATGTCACCTGATTTCTAATGACATTGCCTGGGGCTTCTGGCAACCTGGCTTTGGTTCCAGTTGGTACTGGAAGGCATTGCCAACACCCGGAGGCATCATCATAGTGGTTGGGAGGCTGTCACAAAAGTTTCCCCTAATTCCTCTAGGACAGCGATTGTCGGCCCCCAGCTGCTGAGGACAGGCCCCAGGTCTCTTGTGCTCTGGGAGAAGGCACCTCCTGGAGGGACCCATGTACTGCTCTGGGTTCCCAGCTGGCCATTTTCACTCCATTTTCCTTCCATCTCCAGGGAGGACTGGGGCACGGGGGAGCCAGAGGCCCTGGACCCAGACCAATCCTACAGATGATTTCCCATTCATCCCGGGGCCCAGACTGTGGCTGCTCTCACAGGCCTGGAACTCCCTCTCTGCCGGGGTCGGGGAGGGGGCGTGTCCCCCAGGCTGTCGGTGCCAGAAGCTTCTGGGGATACAGAGTGTGAGAAGGGGCCGGTCCCCTCCACAGGCAGGGCAGCTGGCTGAGCCTGGAGAGCATCTTCCAACCGCTGGCCCTCCAGCTCAGACCGCCGTGGACTGCTTGATGCTGTGGAAGCTGACCCGGGTCGGGGAGGTGGGGATGGACATGGCGCGGGCCACGCGGGCGCGGATCGAGTGCTTGTCCTGCCACCGGCGCCACCTCTTCCGGATGGCGGAGCGGACCTGCGAGGGCGCGGAGCAGAGCACTTTGCGGCAGCCTGGGTCTCAGCACTCCCTTCCCTTCCCTAAGGCCCCCACCAGCAGCGGTACTGGGACAGTGCGCAGGTGTGAGGCGCACAGAGGACAGCGCAGGAGGCGGGGACATTCATCTCGTTAACATTCTCATTTGCATATTTGCATATTGCATGCGCAAGGATGATTTTCTCAAATGTTCTGAGAAGGGATGCCTTCTCCCCATCCACCTAAAGGCGTCAAATGGCCTTTGCCATGAAGAATTCCTCCCTTCAGCACGTATGCCCGCCCTGCCCAAGGGCTCAACCCTTCCTGTTTTCAACCAGCCTTTTCATAGACTCATTGATGAGACTGAAACCCCGGCTTCTGACCCCCACGCCCCACCCCACCCCGTGCCAACTGCCTATGAGAACAAAGGAGTGGGCTTGCCACTACAGGAGCACGTGGACAGGTGTCAGGGACCACCCTGGGGCTCCCAGCAGCCTCCCCGTTAGGGACCTTGGGGCAGGGAGGAGAGAGTGTGGAGGGCAGGAGGAGGCTTCAGACAATCTCAGATCCCGACAGGCCCCCGCCATTCTGGGGCCCCAGTGTCCTTACCTCACTGTTGAGGAAACAGTAGAATACAGACACAAAGAAGCCCTGGAGTGGACCGAGAAGGTGGGTCAAGGGACGGGGACAGGTGTGGCCCCACCTAGCCTCCGAGCCACCCCCTTCGTCTCCACAGCTCCTGCCCCTCCGGGCCCCTGCCTAGAAGAATCCCCACCCAAGGGGGGGGTTCGGGGTACAGCCAGAGCCAGAGTGAGGGGTGAGTGGTGATACCTGGAAGGATTCCAGGAAGGAGTTGAAGTAGATGAAGACGACCCGGGAGACCTCGTCCTCCCCGGGGTTCACGAAGAACAGCATGTACGTGATGCCCAGGAGGGGAAGGAGCACCAGAGTGGCCTTCACAGCCTTCCTGAGGTGGGGGGGGGGGGGGGGGGGGGGGCGGGGGGGCTCCTCCCCGCCGGGGGGGGGGGGGGGGGGGGGGGGGTGGGGAGGCTCAGAGTCACAACCCACCCCAGGAGGAAGGAAGAGGGCTGGACCTGGGGGTGGAGTGCCAGGTCTCCAGTGTCTGAGACGGGGAGCTGGGGTTTTCAGGAGGGGCTGTTGGATCTGCACGGGGAGACCTGGGTCCGAGGCTGGGATCTCTGGAGCCCCCACAGTTAGGGGAGGGAGGTGGGCCGGGTTACCTGTACTGAATGGTCTCAGACGTGGTGGATGCCCGGAGTTTGGTCATAAGAATGCGGACGATGTTGAAAAGGAAGATAAAATTGATCTGTAATTTGAGCACACAGTGGGATGGTATGGGCGTGTGTGTGGACAAGATGCTGGAGGCAGGCGGGGTGGACAGGGCGGGGTCTCATGGTCTCAAGTCTGGTCTGCACGGGAACCCTGTCAGTCCACAGTAGGCACTGCTTGTCCCCCTCTCCTGCCCGCCCCCCTCCACCCAGGGTCTTACCAGCAGGACCAAGATCATGGGGCCCTGGTAGATGTAGTCAGTGTACACCCCCGGCCTTTTGCCAAACCAGCACCTAGAAAGCCAGAGAGGGGAGGTAAGGGGGGAGATCATCTGGGTCCAGGGCAGCAGCATGGGGAAGGGCAGTACTTGGTCAGGACAGGACTAAGGCTGGAAGTCAGGATCTGAGTGCCTCGATTCCAACCCTGGGTGAAGGTCAGGATCCCACCACAATGCCTCAGTTATTCCATCTGCAAAATGGGCAGACAGCACCCTCTATTAGGAGATGAAAGCTGGAAGCAGGCAATGTGGCAGGGAGGGGGGGTGGTGGAAATGACCACTGAGTGGGACAGGCAAGAGTTCAGCACACCACTGCTCCCCTGGGGCCCTGCTGGGGCTCTGGCACGAGCCCTCTCATGGTGCCTGTCACGCAGGCACCTGTCACGTGATGACTGTCATGCAGCGAGCCCCCAGCAGCCAGTGATCTCAGAATCCCTTAAATTGCAGCCCGAATGACCCCCAGGGAGAGATTCCACAGGTTTCACCCGTTCAAGAGGCAGAACTGCTTCTCATTTTCTTGAGTTTCCCTCCAACAATCTCTTGGGGGATCTGGGGAGTGGGTGGAGGTGAGGCACAGGGGAAGTCCCATGTCCTTGATCAGAGACGATGGCCCTCAGGGGATGCAGACCCACAATACCTAGATCTCATGATGCTTCCATAAACCAGAAACTGAGATTTTTATGTGAAACCTCTTTGAAACGAATTCAAGGTTTCAAAAAGCACTATGTAGGCCAAATACAAGCTAGACTCCAGGTGGAATCGTTAACCCCAGGGTCGGTGAGTTAGTTCTTCCTGGGGTCTTACACCTGGATCCCTTCTGCTGCAGTGTCAGCACCTTACCACTAGATGGGGCTCCAGAGCCATCCAGACAGACTTTGTTAAGCCAAGGGTCCTGTTTCCTCCAAAACACACCGGGCAGTTTTTTTGAAACCTGTTCTTCCTGCCTCCCCTGTACTTGCTTGCACACCTGCAGGCACAGGCACAATTGCCCAGGGTTTACGATGCTCCTGTGCCAGGACCCAACATCTCCAGCATGACCTCAAGCCCCCAGGGGTGTCTGGCAGCTGGCCACCCTCCCTTACCCTGTTGGCTGTGCCAAAGGCAGAGAGAGCCAGCCAGGTCAGAGTCAGGAAGCATCAGCCTGGTAAATATGAATATCATTTTCCAGGCTCCTTGTCGAGCTTAGTGAGGTTGTGGCGGCCCCTCCCCTCTATGGGGGTGGGAAGGAATTGACATTGACAGTGGGTTCCTGGTATGAACTCATATTTTCTGCCTTTCTCTCAGTGATTCTCAGTCTTAGCAGCTAAAAATCCCCATACCCAGGACACACTCCAGACCAAATACATCCCCTTCTTTGGAGTTCAAGCCTGGGCATTGGTGCTTTTTAAAGTGTCCTGGGTGATTCTAACGTGAGCCAAAGCTAAGAACCACTACAGCAGAAATCTAATTTTCAGGGGCAACTGGGAATACCTGCGACCAGAGTCACCTCAGGACTTCAGAGCTGGGGGGACTCTGTGAGATCATCAGAATTCATTTCTATTAAATCCATGGAGTCTTTTGTTAAACAAGGCTTAATATTCATAGAAAACATTTCTATGGCCTTTACTATGTGCCAGATACTCTTTTGAAGGCTTATTATTATATGACTTCTGTCATCTCCACAAAAACCCTTTCCAGGAACCAATTTTACTAGGATGCCCATTTTATAGATGAAGAAACTGAGGCACAGCACAGTAGTTAGCCCGAGGTCATAGAACTACTTGATGAAGGGGTCCATGGTTCAGAACCCGGGCCGTGTGACTCCAGACACTGCCCGTAGACCTTATGCTGCTCGTGAAATCCCAAGACAGATCAAGGAGCCTCGACCACAGCACTGCTGGAACCCGCAGATCGAGTCTCGCCCCCAGCACCCTCCCCTGCGTGGATGAAGAAACCACGGCCTGCCAGGGAAGGTGATTTGGCCAAAGGTCCTTGGGGAGCGTCAGGCGGAGCTGGGATGGGAGCCTGGACCTCGGGGCTCAGGGGAGGAGGGGACTTACTTCTCATTGTCATAGTACAGCTTCCCAATGGCCCAGGCCACGATGATGGGGAAAGGCACACCTGGGGAGAGACTGGCTGTCACAAGGCTCATCAATGGGATCTGGGGAGCACGCAAGGCCTGGAGGAACCTCATGTGGTCCAGGGCCTTGAGATGGGCAGGGGTTCCCCTGGGTAGAGCTCGTACTCATGCATCCAACCTGCTGCATGCCACCCCCAAGTAGGGGCACAGGTGTTCACCCCGACCCACACCCTGGACCTGGCCCTGGGCTTGCAGGGCCCCTCGCCAGCTGGCCAGAGTGTGGGTCCTGGGGGGTGGTGGGTAGCCCAGCCTAGGGGGAAGGGGGAAGGGAGGGGGGGGGGGGGGCGGGCTCACCCCAGCCGATGCAGATGAACATCCACTTGCGCAGCCGGTCGGTGGAGTAGGTGAGCACGATGGCCGTGTGCAGGTAGCAGCCCTCCCCGAACATCCAGAAGAAGTTGGTCACGTGGAAGTAATTGTAGGCAGCGGTCACCAACCTGCACCAGCCCTACCACCCCCCACCCCCCCAAGCAGAGATGACACTTAGATGGGGGCGGGGGTGGGGGTGGCAGCAGCAGCACCCCACCCTGGGCCTGGGGCCTCCTCTCCATAGGATGCATGCACCCCGCCCCCCAGGGAACCATCCAGCCTCAAGGCCTGTGCCGCGCCCATTTTCCACCAGACCCTTCCTCTGACCCTGGGGCTGCCCCTCTAGGACACACCACGTTGCTCTGGTGGACCTCGGGGCTCATGGTGAGCTGGACCACAAACCACGTGGCGTTGCGCAGGATGAAGGCGGAGATCAAGTTCCAGTGGATGATGTTCCTCAGGCATCGGATGCTCCTGGGGGTGGGGGGGTGGGGCGGCGGCAGAGTGGGTGATGTGAGCAAGGGAGGGGAGGAGGGCGTGAGGGACAGGCTGCCAGCATCCTTCCAGCCCAGATGGGTGGATGGGGAAAGTGAGGGCAGGGCTCACTGGCTAAGTCACAGCGGGAGGTGGCAGCAGGGGCTCTCCCGATACCCTTCCTACTAGAGCCCTCCCACAGCCCTTCTTACCAGAGCCCCGCACAGACCAAAGCTCTGATGGCAGGGCCTGCCACATAGCTGATGCTCTGGGAACTGGGGGCTTCTTTCTTGCTGGGGATGCCCCTCCTCCCACAGCGCCCCTCATTTCCTGTAGCCCCAGGGTCAGAAAATAAAAAGTTTCCAGCAGGATGCCTCCCTCCCAGCATGCGGGCCTGACACTCAGCTCCGACTCCCACCCCTCTTCCTGGCGCAGCGGGCTGCACCCTTGGCAATAGTTCTGGGCCCAGCCAGGTTCGAACCCAAAGGGCTCCACCTTCCCGGCCTTCTAGATGGGTGCACCCTGGCGCGGGCAGTGTGGCACAGGCAAGCCTGGGCTTCAGCCATCCCCTGTGCCCCTGGCAAGGACTGGGTTCGGGGCGGGGTGGGGGCAGAAGTGGCCCTGCCTGAGGTTCCAAGGGACCTGGGACTTGTTTTTCCGTCACTCCCTCCCACTGAGGTGAGAGGACAGGGCCCCCCCCTTGCCAGCAGCCCCTCACCCAGAGCTGCCCCTTGCATCTTCCTTCTCTACCCAGCTCAAGGCCTGGGGCCAACGCTGAGTCTTTCTCACCTAAGCCGCAGAAAGAGGACAAAGGCCACCAGGAGGGCCACCAGCGAGATGCAGTGGCCCAGGTAGTTGATGATGACAGCAACATGGTAGTGTACCTTGCTCTTCTTCTGGGGTAGGAGAGAGGGACAGGGGTGAGACTCCCACACAGCTGCACCCTGCACCCACGGGACATATGAGGACAGCCCCCTCGGGTGGCTGAGATGGAGTTGACCATACCAGGAGTTATTGCCCTGCCCAAGCCCCAGCTATGTGTTGAGCGTGGCCCTGGGAGCGGGGCCGTCCAATGTGAGACTGTTGTCTGTGTGTCTGTCCCTGAATCCCACACTCTGCCCGCTGCTCCATGCTGTTGGACGAGTGCTGGCTACCTGGGCTCTGCACACCACACAGGGGGCCCCACTCGGTGCGCGCAGCTCCCACACTCACATTTCCGTCCTGCCCAGACACCAGGAGGCCATTCGAGGTCCCTCAGCCTGAACCACCTCTTCACCGGCACGGGCAGACTGGCAGACTGAGGCTACCACTGTGTCCTCCACCCCACAGTGGGGACCAGTGGTCCCCAGTGCCCAGCTTTAGGCAGACAGCAAACCCCCCTCACCCTTTCCTAGGTCCCGAGAGGGTAGGGCCCAGGAAGCCAGAACCGGGCACGCAGTGGGCTCTACAACTGTGCGTGAAGGAAGGCGAAATGGTTGTTGAAAGCAGATGGCTTTGCAAGGGCGGGGGGAGGCCCCCTGTTAGCACCTCCTCCCCTTACCCTTTCAGGGTCTGGAGTGGGGCCAGGCCACGAGGATGCACAGACCCTGGCTAGTGGTAAGAAAAGGGCAAGTTCACGAAGGCTTTGTTCAAACTTTCAGGGACACCAAGGAGCATGTGGCTCTCCGCAGAAGTTCCAGTCAGAATCCATGGACGTCAGAGCTGGTCCTCAGGATGGAGTCCAGCCCCACTCTTCTTCCAGATGAGGAAACTGAGGCCCAAACTCTCTCACGCAAGCACAAAGGACGGACCTCCGCAGCGGGTCACCGAGCCAACCTCTGAGAAGAGGCCAAGCCCTCCCTCCCCCTGCTCTTCCCAGTGCCCACCACACCCCTTCTGAAGGCATGTCCTCACTGAGGAAGCTCTGAGGCCCAGAAGGCTCGGGAAACTCTGTTCTAAGATGCTGATTTTCCTGGCAGAGGCTTTCGGGAACGTGGCAGGAAATCACATCAGCAACTCAGGCTCTGAAGGGTTGAGACCCACTGAGGTGTACATGGAGGCAGACAACAGAGAAAGGCAGACAGAGAAGCAGGAGAGAGAGAGACAGAGACAGAGGGGAAGGGGGGGCAGAAGCTATCTATAGCCACCATGCAGATGGGAAGGGTCTCTGAGTGCCTGCCAGTAGAGGCCAAACCTGAAGGCTCTGGAAGATACGCACACCTGGTCTGTCTGGAGCTGGGACCTAATTTCCTTTCATTAAATTTTCTGCAAATCTATGCTGCGAGGCCTCTGGGTGGTAAGAATTCCTGAGGAGCTAGAACAGCGTGACGCCCCAGCTCGTTCGCTGGCCCAGGTGGGCACGGCCAGCCGGGTGGGCAGGGAACCCCTTCCCCACCATGTGCGGTCAACACCCTCCCCGACCCCTGAGCCCGGGTCATTAGGTTCCAGGTGGGACGAGCGGGTCTATTAAGCACCTACTGCATGTCCGTACTTTTCTTACTCACGACGGCCCTCAGAGACTGTCCTTCTGTCTCTGTTTTTCCAGCTGAAAAGGTTGCATAATCGGCCCAAGCTGCCTGGCCAGCAGTGGCAATCCAGGTCTGCACGACCTCCTAGACCCCCTCCTCCCCTGCCCCCCTCCCACACTGTGGCACATTTCAGGGAGACAAGCGGAGACTGAAAACAGAGGCGCTCCCTCGGGCCAGCGCCCAGGATCCCCGAGGACTGCTGCAGGGCGGGTGGGGGCGAATGAGGGGTTTTCTCCATCCAGGCCGAAAGGGGAGAACGGGGCTGACCCATTCAGGGTGTTGCCTCTCTGTGCCTCCCTCGCCTGCCACATCAGCCTGGTGCAGTCTGAGAGACGGCAGACGGCAGACTGCCCGGGACATGGCAGGGCCACCCCAGGAGATGGCCAGCCACACTCAAGAGACACCTGACACCCTTGGAGCTGGTCAGCAATAGCCTGAAATGGGGTCAATGGCAGCCAGAGAGAAGAGCCAGCAAGATCCTAGGAGCCACCCAGCGACACTCCAAGAGACCCTACGATGCCCGGCGAGACAGCCACTGTTAGCAGCAGAAGCAGCTGGGACAGCTGGAGGACACACGGACACAGCCAGTCCCTGGGAACCTGACCTGCACTGTTCCTGCTTGGCGTGGAGACCGGCTGGTGCTGTGAGGAAGGGGTCACATGTTGGCCCTTGGGCAGAGCCACTCCGTCCCACTCTCAGTGACCAGGATCCAGGAAGGAATTCGTGCCCAGCCAACTTCGACCGGACGCTGCAGGACACACCTTATCCCAAGTGGCGGCTGTGTCAGACCCATCCTGATGCCTTTGCAGAATGACTCTCTGAGTGCTCGCTACTGCCTCCCCCTGCTCCCACCAGGGCCATCCCACTCTGGGGCTCCCTCTCACCAGCAGGTTTCCAGAGCTACTCCCTCACCCCACCCGTGGGCACTCCTGCAACTTCCTCTTCCTGATGTGGTCCCCAGCGTCACTCACCCGGGAGCTTGCAGGAATCTGAAGCCCTGCCCCAGACCCTGAGTCTGAATCTTCATTTTAGCCAGAAGCCCCAATGATGCTTAAGCGTTTCAGAAGCTCTGCTCCAAACAACACGCTGTGAGCAGTGAACCCCAGCCCAGAAGCCTACACCCCTGAAACCGTTCCATATGCGTCAAGGTGTGTGCCCTCCCCGGATGTGCCTGGGCTCCCCAGCTCAGCAGGGTGTAGGGGAGGGAAGCAGAGCAGGTGTAAGTGGCAGGAGAGGTGGGGGTGAGTCTGGGCTTGGGTGGGGGGGGTAGATGTCACTGCAGTGAAGGGAGACAGTGTCTCGGGGGGCTGATATGGAGAGTGGGGGCCAGTGTAGGGTAGTACTGGGTGTGGGGGGGGTCAGTGCCATTCCTGGGGTTGGGTCATCAACGAGTCAAGCTTCTCAGGTGGGGGCTTGTCCCCTGGTGGTGGTGGCTGTAGGCAGTCTTCTCCCTGGCCTGGCCTCTGGGCGCCCTCACAAATCCATTATCTGCGATCCCTTGGGGCACTGCTGCTTAATTAGGGCTTAGCCCGCCCTGAGCTGACAAACTGGCTGCTTCCTTAATTGGCTACTTTTCTCTTCCTCTTCTCAGTAGCTCCGGAGTGGATCGGGAGCCTTGAGAGTGGGGAGGGGTCTGGCAAGGCTAGAGGCTGGCAGAAGGGAATGGCATTTTCAGTAATTAAATTAATTGATTACCCAGAGTGCCAGGCAAGCAGACTGGCAGGGGCTGCCCGGGAAAGGGGTAGGTGGCAGCCCCCACCAAGTTGTAACCAGAGGAACATCAGAGAACACCAGAGTGCACCCAGAGAACACCACAGAACACCCCCCACCCGGGTGTACCCGACAACCTCCCCGGACCCCAGGTGAGGGGAGAGGCAGAGGGATGGCGGATGGATGGAGAGCCCTCCCCAGACCAAGACGCAAGCAGACGTGACCCTCTCTCTCCTGGAGGCAGACTCTGTTGCTCTGGGCCCTGTTACAGATGAAGCTGGGCCTGGTGGGGGTAAATTGCCCGCGCAGGGTCACACAGTATGTGTGCTGGAACCAGAATCCAGCAAACCACCCATGTTCCTAGCCCGTGCTGTTCCTGTTACTCTGCCAAAGAAGGGACTGCCGAGACGCTGGCGTCGTCCCCCGTCTTCCTTCTCCCCCTCACCCCGCTGGTAGAGAGAGGGCGACACCTCTGTCGTGGCAGAAGGAGTGGGAGCTTCAGGGTGGTGTCCTCCGTCAGCCAACTAGGAGGATGGACTTAAATTAGAGCAGGAGGGATTCGGGTGAACCGTGAACTTCCCCTGACATTCAGGGGGCTCCAATGCAGGGGAAAGGCAGGGAGCAGCTGTGGTTCTCAAGCTTTGCTCCTGTTACAGAAGGCAACAGACAACTGCTCCCTGGTGGTGGGTGGGGGTTGGGGGAGATGGTGATTTGTTTTAAGCTAGGAGGCTGGCGAGCTGACCTGTAGTTGGAGATACATCATTGCCTCAGGTTCTGCAGTCCCCGCAGGACAGAGTAGGGTGCAGTGGGGGGGGGGGTTGAAGACTTCTCGCCTTGGCGATGCGCCCCCCCCACGCCCCTGCCACCACCCTTTCCCTATGGGCGTGACCTGTGGTCTAAAATTTGTCTGCAGCACTGCCTTCCCTTTCTGCACATGAGCCACATCTCCTGTGTGCCGGGTAAGGAGTTCCTCACCGGCTGAGTGGTCTTCTTGTCCACCCCTGCCCCAGATCTTCTGGCCCAACTATGTTTCCTGACCCCACTTCCTTCCCCCAGTCCCTCCCAGCGGTGGGGATGCCTCAGGTGCAACCCTAGGACTTCCCAGGCTGGCCCACCGTGTGGGTGCTTAGCCCCCTGCTCAGGTCTGGGGGGGGCCCGGGCCAACCCACCGTGGCCTGTGGGGGACCATGAAGCTGGCCTGTGAGTGGAGATGCCAGCAAAACTCTCTCCGGCATCTTTAGGAACTCATGCTCCCAAAACAGACCATCAAAGCACGTGTCATTCTTCTAGGCTAAACTGTGCCCTGAGCCTGCAGCTTCAGGAAGGAGACAGCGGGGTCCCGATGGCTCAGTGACAAGAAGCCAGGCAGCCTGGGGAAGGGGGTCACCCAAGCACCCAGGGCCAGGTGGGGAGCAAGGGGAGGAAAGCTGCTCCTCTTCCATCAGCTTGACCTCGCACAGAGCACCTGGTGGGGGGCAGAGGCGAGCCTGGACCTCAAGGCCCGGGTTCCAGGCTCTGACTCGTTTTGGCTGTGTAACCTTGTGGGAACCATTCCCCCTTTCCGGGCCATTCACCCTACAAGGTGAATGGGTTGCGCTCGGTTGGAGTTATTCACCGCCCCCCCCCCCATCAGAAGGTTCCCTGGGGCTCTTGTTAAAAAACAGATTCCCGGGGCTCCTGGGTGGCTCAGTGGTTAAAGCCTCTACCTTCGGCTCAGGTCAGGATCTCAGGGTCCTGGGATCGAGCCCCGCAGCCCCGCATCGGGATCTCTGCTCAGCAGGGAGCCCGCTTCCCCCTCTGCCTACTTGTGATTTCTGTCTGTCAAATAAATAAATAAAATCTTAAAAACAACAACAACAACAACAACAACAAAACAGATTTCCAGGTCCTCCTTGCAGAATTTGACTCATGGGTGTTGAAGATAGTCCTGGGGCCTGTCTTTGAACAAGCGCTCTGGGTGGCTCTTCCTACCAGGCAGGTTAAGAGGGGATAGGGGGTCTCCAAGGTCCTTTCCAGTTTAGATCTGGAATTCTCAGGAAGGTGTGGATCCGCCCCCTTCCTCCAAGACCCACATGCCCGGAGCCCTCAGACAGCTTGGGGTGTCCTCCCGTCTCTCCTCTGCCTTCTGCTCATTCATTTCTCCAGCTCCACGACCCTCTCCTTCCTCAGCACCCACTGAAAGGGTGTGTGGAGATGGAGGGGAGGGGGCACAGGGGATGGGGTCAGCTGCAACACTAGATATACTCGGGTCCCTGCCAAACGCCACCCTTAAGAGAGTATTCATTGCGGGGCCGTTGGTAATAACCAGACTGAGAATAAAGATTGGTTAAATGAATGATGGCACGTCTGCCCAATGTGGTATTATGAAAATGTAAAAAAGAATGAAGATGTTCTTTAGGTACCGATCTGGAACCATCTCCAAGATGGATGATCATATGCAGAAAGCAAGGTGTCAGACGGTGTGGAGAACAAGCAACATTTGGATAAAAAGAAAAAAGAACACCTATATATGTAACTACTCTCCTAGGCAGACAAGGTGTTTGGAAGAGCACCCAGGAAACTGGCCTTGCCCCTGGGGAGGGAACCTAGTGGCCAGGGCAGGGCGGGAAGGACCCTTCTCTGTGTTCCCATTTGTACCTTTTTAGTTTTTTATTATGTGTAAGCACCACCTTCTCAAAAACATTTAAATATTTCAAAGGCTCTCCCAGGGCTTTTTCCCTCTGCTCCCCGCCCCCCACCCCACCGGGCCGCCGTCTTGGAGTCTGACACACAGCGCCCCCTGGCGGGACCCTGACGTACTGCGCAGGTGGGTGGTGTGCGGAGAAGGGACGAAATTCGGTCCCAGGGAATGCAGATGGAAGGAGGGAAGGAGCAAGGACCCAGGTGATCTGTGTCAGAGCCAGCTGCTGCCCTCTTGGCTCAAACTCCCTTGGGGATGGCTGCTCTCAGCCATGATGCCGGGCGCCTGTGCATCGGACCCAGACCTGAGCTGGGGCCTGACCCACCGTCCACACGGGCAGCCTCACCTCCCCACTGAGGATCTCCTGGCACTCGGAGTAGTTCACGCGGGCGGCCCAGCTGCCATTGGCCAGGCACTCCCTGTAGCCGTTGTCTGGAAGAAGGAGAGAGAGTCAGAGTCACCCATGGGCTCCTCTCCCAAAGAGCAACCCAGGCATCCGTCTGCCCATCAGTCCGTCCATCTACCCACCCATCTGGGTGAACACAGGGGCCTCCTGGCTGGGTGAGGGACACTGGGGTTGACGCTGAGGAGAGGGTCTTCCCCACTACCCCCAATTTCTTGCCTCTTTCTGCTCACTGGCCCCAGTAGGGCTGCCCATGGGCTGTGGCTCTGCCTCCCCAGGCTGCCATGATCGCATTCCTGAGACGGGCCCATGGGCAGGCTTGACTAGCTAGCTGGGGCTGTTTCCTTGCAAGGCCTTATGTGGCCGCAGATTACGTGGTGGGTGCCCTTCGGAGAAACGTCCTGCCTTGGCTTCTCCCTTGGTAGCAAAAAGGATGGTGAGAGCTGATGAGTCAGTTCTCCCTCACGAGGCTGGGCACGCTCTTGGTGGAAGGGTACGCAGTGACAGCTTGGGTGGCACACTGAAATGACGTTTTTCTACGGTGACTACCCATGGAGAGGTTTCCCATGGGGGGGTCCTCACGTGGCAGTGTTTCCCATGGGGTGGAGCTCACAGCGCAGGTGTTGGGGAAGGTGCTGGTGGCATTTCTCTAACAGCCGGATTTAGGTTGGGGGGTGATATGGTGGGTGCATCCATGGTGGAAGTCTCTTAGGACAGAACAGGACAGGTGGCAAGAGTGGACTGGGGGATGGCACGGGGGTGGGTCTCACGAGATCCACTACAACCAGCTCCCAGCCTAGCACAGGGCGTTTGGGGAAAAAGACCGGAGGACGGCCCAGGGAGGCGTGGGGGCCCATGCAGCCACCAGACTGGACTGGGGCCCGGAACCTGTCACCTTTTAAGGAGATAGGGAGGAGCCCTGCGATCTGAGATTAGGCCTGGCTTCATGGCTCTTGGTGGCTGGAGCTGTACAATGATTTCCTTCTATCCTCCCTCCTGCCTGCACCCCTGGCAGGCACCAGGGCCCTAAAATCCAGTAGGGAAGGGGCCAAGGAAGATCCAAATCTTGAGTCTTTTCTTCTTTGAGGAGGGAGGTCGCCGTCCCTTACCCTGTACCCTTAGGCATTGGTGGCTTTAAATATGTTTCCTAGAGTGAACTCTGGCCCCGAGTCCAGGCAGCACTGGCTAGAAGAGCAATCGATCTTGAACCAGTCCTGCTACAGGCCCTTCCAAGGCTCACACTGACCCTCACGCCACCTCCCCACCCCGGCAGGGCTCCAGGATGGCTGGGGAAGCTGCCTGAGTCCCAGTCTCTGAGCCCGGAGCCCAGCAGGGGCAGAGTACCACATGGGAGACAGAGTGGGACGCCCTAGGCCTGGCTCAGGGCTGTTGGGCCACAAGAGTGAGCTCAGCCAGCCAGCCTCCCGAGCCGCTAGGCCCCCTCTTGTCATCTGTAAAGGGAAGGGCTTGGGCAGCTGATCCCCCAGTGGGCACTCCAGCCCAGACCTGCCTCTCGGCTGGCAACAGCAGGACAAGAGGGAGATGATGGCGTGGTGGATGGTCAGGGGGAGATGCTGCTGCCTCCGGGAAAGACGGAGCCATGGTCTGACCCCGAGGACCACAAGGCGGCGGCCTCTCTAAGGTACTCCTGGCCACACTGCTGAAAGACTGCTCAGGCCACAGCGTGCCAGTGGGAACATGAGGCTAAATGCATTTTTAAAGTTCTGCTCAGCTTCCCTTCCCAGCAGAGTTGAGCCCTTGGGCAGAGTTGGCAGAGGAGCTGCTGATTCTCTCCTAATTGCTAAATGAGGGATAAGCTACCAGAGGGCCAGTGACTGGGATTTCAGGAAGGTCTGGGAGGAGGCAAGGAACCAGGGGAATCCAGTGTGTCTGCCGTGGACGGGACGTGCCTGGGACCCAAGGCCACTCTGGAATGTCTGCAAAGAAAGGGGCTTTGGGCAGAGATCTTGTTGGAAGAGGCATGGCGGGGGTGGGGTAGGAAGAGGGGGATGGTCTTGCTTTAAGAGAGGCAGCACCAAGTAGAGTGAAGAGCATGGCCCTCAACTCAGGCATCCCGGGTTCAAATCCTGGCGCCACTCCTTCCTAACCGTGTGACCTTGGGCAAGTCACACAACCTCTCAGCTTCCTTATCCGCAAGACAAGAATAAGCTTCACAACATCTCCTGCCTCAGAGGCTGAGTGGGCATATTTAGTTCACATGTGCAGAGTGCTTGGAGCTCTACCTGGCCTGCGGCGTGCTCTATTATTTTCATTATTATTGTCTTTGAACTCTTTCTTATATAACCTTATCTAAGATTTGGGACATGTTACGTATCCCTATCAAAGCGGGTACTGGTAGAGGCTGCAGGAGATGCCCCCTTGGTTCAAGCTCCCCTTTCGTGTCCCCCTGTGGGGCGGGAGCCTGGATCCCCTCCAGGGGGCCCTGCTCCGGAGGGAGCAGACTTCGGTGGGAAGGGAGGAGGTGGGTGATCCGGAAAGAAAAGTAGACCCCCCCCGGCCCCGCCCCCCTCCCCCCGCCCCCCGCGACAAATCGTTGCCAGGGAGGATGCGACCTCCTTGTCTTTAATTGCTGAGCTGAGCAGTCCTCCTGGAGAGTCTCGGGAAAATGGATATTTTTGGAAAAGCTTCCCATCCCTTTGAAGATCAGATGTAGCAGGAGGGAGGGCGTTAAGGAGAAGGTCTGGAAGTCCTGGCAATGCCTCATCAGTAAATTAATTAATTAGTGCCTAATGATTAGGTACAATTCTGGGCTCCCAGGCACCACTGATTACATGGGTGTGTCCCTCACTTTCTGGCACTGGGGGCACCTGCGAAGGGAGAGTCCTCCAGACCTGGCTTCATGTCCAAGGAGCATCACCCCCAGCACCCCAGGGGCAGAGAGCTCCTCACCTAAACCTCCCACCCATTCTGCAGGTGGAGAAACTGAGGCCTGGAGAAGGCAGTGCAGAGGGTTCCTAAGCCAGTTCCAGGTGGAGCCAGGGCTAGAACCCCGGACTCCCAGCTTGCCCTTAAGGCAGTGGCTAATCAGCAGCTCGTACCCAGGCACTGACATCTTCCTTGGGGTCATGTCAAGTCACCCTTAGAGACAAGAGTGGAGTGAGCTCATGCGGAGAGGCAGGGCTGTAGCCATAGAAAGCCTGGCCAGCTCCACTCAGCAGTGTGGACTTGACCATGGAGGCAATCGGGAGTCACAGACGGGTTGATGGGAAACCAGAGTCAGAGAGCCGGTGCCTTGGACTGGGGCAGTGGCTCTGGGGATGGAGGGAAAGTCCTTCTGGGAGCAGCCTTGTGGCACCCTGCCAGCCACCAGCCCCTGGGAGCCCTGCATGGACTGGGCACACAGCACCAGGAGTGGAGCCGTGGCCCTGTGACCCTGTGACCTTGGGCAGCTGTCAGCCTCTGCCTCCATTTCCTAACTGTAAAACGGGTCCTACTATATTGGAGGCTCGTGGGTGGCACACGCCAAGCTCTCTTCTTAGGTCCTTCTGCCTTTCCCCCTACCTGCACTTCCTCCCCACCCCCTCCTCGCAGGTCCAAGAACTGGTTGCAGACATAGGAGCCTGTGTGGTCTGGCTGTTCTAGCTTCCCCTGGCCCTCCTACCCCTCCTGGATTGCAGCCACCCACCCGAACACCCTTAATGTAGCTGGTAAAGGAGAGGGGGCAGGAGGAGGAACGTGGGAGCTCTAGGCTGAAGCCGAGCACTCTGGCTTTCTCATTGTCAGACCAGGGGCCAAAGGGCCATAAGTGGGGGAAAATATGTTAAGGTGACTCGGCAAGTCTCCAAGTGAACCACCTGGGGTCTGGTCACCCTTGGCACCCCTTTGGGACTCAGAGGCCAGGCTCACTGACCCCAAGAACCCACCTAGGTACCCCCCCAGCCCTCCCTCTGACAGAACAGGGCCCCTGGCCTGCAGCTGCTGCTCTCTTCATAAGCAGGAGATGTGAGTCATTGACAGGGGAGAGCAAATTAATTCTGAAGGTGACAGGTGGTGTGACAAGGAGCTGCAAAGCCTGAAGGTGGAGGCTCAGGAGGCCCAGGGTCTCGGGGTAGCAAGGTGTTTATGTGGGGATCAAGTATCCAACAGACCCTGGGCAGTCCTCCCTCGCCCCACCAGCCCCAAGAGCCTGCATGCAAGGCTCAGCCCCCTGCCTGTGGATCTAAAACTGCGTCCCCCACCTCCTGGCTGCAGGGCCCTGGATGGACCTCCTAAACTTTCTGAGTTCCAAGTGGGGGTGATTCTGATGTTTCCTGCTCTAGCTCATAGGGCTGTTCTAGGCTTATCCTGACTAACTCAGTTTGTCAGACAGACTTGCAGGCAAATTTCAGCTTCACCTCCTACCAGCTGGTGACCTTGGGCAAGTTCCCTAACTTCTCGGAGCTTTGGAAACCTCAGTGTGTTATGAGAACTATAGCGTTATGTACAGCATCACTCAGGGGGTATTGTGGGAATCAGCGGTAGAGAGCACAGAGCTGGTCTTGGGTAAACAGTGGTTGTATCCACAAGACGTACTACAGTCCTGTCGTCGTCAGGATTATTTCCCCCACCTCCAACAGGTCCCAAGCTCTCCCCATCCTGTCCCACCTCCCAGCAGAGGGTCCGCCCTTCCATAGGCTTCCTTACTTGTGGTGTTGTAGCGGACACCGTAGAAATAGGCGGGGCAGGGTCGAACCACCAGCTGCCCCGCCGGGCTCCGGGGCCAGCAGGTACCAATGAGGTCCATGGAAGCATTGCACTGCAGTCCTGTGGGCAGAGACAGCTGGTGAGGCAGGGCGAGCTCCCCACTCCAGTAGCCTCCCCACCTCCCCACACACACACACACCAGCTGGGAACAAGATGGGAGCAATGACCCCAGTGTAGAGATGATCTCATCTCAGGCAGAGGAGCCATCAAGGAAAGGAATCTGAATTTGATGCTATGGCACTAGGGAGCCGGCTTGGGTTCCAGAGTAGAGGAGGAACAGAGACAGCTGAAGGTGGTGTTGAAAGCTGAGATCTTGACGAGCATTTAGAGAAAATCCCAGATATACTTCCGGTCCTCCACTCTGTAGCCCGAGGACACTTCTCTCAGTCCCTCATTTGGTAGACATCGGACCTCTAAGACTTCACAGTCTGGAGCAGCCCCAAACAGACCCTGCCAGTCCTCGATCTAGCCCCCTGCACACGTCGATGGAACCAGACCACATCCACTCTGACTCTGTGGTGAGGAAGCGGTTAAATGAAGCTGGCCGAGCTCTTCCCTCGCGTGAAAACCACATTCACTGAACGTGTAGTGTTTGCGTTTGGACTGTGCTGGAGGGAGACAAAAGAGGGAGAAACCACCTAGGGGGAGGGGAAAGGACACTGAACTAACAGTGTGGGACACTCACTTCAGACGGGCTCTGCTACTAATTTGTTGTGTGACCATAGGCACGTCGCTTGCTCTTTAAGCCTTTGTGTCTTTACTTTTTTTTAAGACTTTTATTTATTTATGAGACAGAGAGAGCAGGGGGAGGAGCAGAGGGAGACGGACAAGCAGACTCTGCGTCAAGCACGGAGCCCGATGAAGGGCTCCATCCCAGCACTCTGAGATCATGACCTGAACCCAGGCCAAGAGTCAGACGCTTAACTGACTGAGCCACCCAGGAGATGGACCACCATTTGTGTCTTTATAACAAAAGGAAGAGGTTGGATCTGACCAGAAACTCTTAATCTCAGTCTACTGGAAGCTTTAAGGGTTCACAGAGACTCTGAAGTTAAGTGAAAAAATTGGTGTATATATGCATCTTAATTGGGAAAGGGACCGTGGTTTTCATTAGATTCTCAAAGAGATCTATGACTCCAGAAAGATGTCAAAGTCCAAATATTTTCCAAATATCCAAATATTTTCCCTTAATTGAAGAGCATTTTGGGTTTTTTTTTTAAGGGTCATTTGTTTGTCAGAGAGTGGCGGGGGGCAGGGGAGAGAGCACGAACAGGGGGAGTGGCAGGCAGAGGGAGAAGCAGGCTCCCCTCTGAGCAGGGAGCCTGATGTGGGACTCGATCCCAGGACCCTGGAATCATGACCTGAGCCGAAGGCAGACGTTTAACTGACTGAGCCACCCAGGCATCCAATGAAGAACTCTTTGGAGTGGAGTATGTGCATATGTGTATGTACGCCTGTTTCTTGGGGCAGAATGGAGGCCACAGGAATGCTTCTGGAGGGTGGGGAGGCTTTTAGTCTCCAGGGGGAGATGGGAGGTTGGGCCGAGAATGGCTTTGGCACCTCTTGTGATGCTGCCCCCTCTTTCCCTGCCTTTGGTTGCCCCTCTTCCACAAAAGGCCGGCACACAGTCCTGTTGGGACCCAGTGTGCCCATCCCAATGGGAGAGGGTGAGTAATTCTTGGGACAGGTGCAAGAATGCACAGACAAGCCAGGAGGAGCCACGAACCAATGCAGAGGCCTCCTCTTCAGGGCTGGGCGTCAGCATCGGCCAAGCCCTGGCTGGGGCCCACCTGCCGTCTCCTCCCCATGTTAGCCTGATCTCAGTCTCTCTGGAAACAGCCCAGGGGTAGATGGATGTCCTTCCCCTGCTGGACGCTGGGTGGTGCCCAGCAGTCCGTGTACCCAGTGCTGGTTTTTCTTTCTAATCAAAGCAATCCATAGGATGTTCCTGCAAATCGGGGCTTGGAGCAGAGGCCTTGAGACCAAGAGGTTTGACTGAAAAAGAAAGAAATCTGGGTTGGAGCTTCATGGACACGGGGAGCTGGCGGGCTCTTGGTGCTGTGCCACAGTACAGACTCTGTGAATGGCATCATGGTGTGGTAGGCAGGGGGGTGGGTTGGGCAGGGAGGAAAGCAGCTTGCTTTGTAATCTCTCATGGGTCATGCCACTCGTGCTGAACCACTCGTGCTGAGCCCAGAGGCAGGGGGAAGCTAGAGGTAACTGGCCACAGGGAGGGGAGGATAATATAATGGACCGTGCTCTGGTTTTCAAGGCCCATCGTCATCTATCTCTTCAGAACTCATCCACCCTGCAATGTCATCAGTCCCTTTCTACAGATGAGGAAACTGAGGCACAGGGGTAGTAAGTGACTTGTTCAAAGTCATGGGTCAAGAGTGAAAGAACCAAGAAGTATAGCCAGGTGTTTTTTACTTTAAACAGCGTGCTTTTTCTATTATGCCACATTTTGTGCCAATAAAGGGAGGAGAGAAAGCCCAGGAGGCAGCGGGGAAGGGAGTGACAGTTTTGAGGGCTGTGTGCTAGACATGTGCCAGGTACGTTGCATAGACCTTCTGATCAAATGATATCATTGTACCTTCTCAGACAGCTGCTCATTCATTCATTCACTCACTCATTCATTCACAGTGTCTCCTGAGCTGGGCGCAGAGAATAGCAAACCGAACGTCATGTGTGGCAGCACCTGGAACTTGTCTATCATGCTCTCTCAGTGTAGGAGCTGCCCTCCACCCTCCACCCTTCCTTCCCTCCCCCTCTCTCTCCCACCCTGGACACTTCCCCAGAGCCCCTTTGGCAAAGAACAGAGGGCCAGGCATGGCCGGGCATCAGCCATAGCCAGGATCAGACTAGAGCCAAGGCAGAAACCAATTACTAAGCAGATGGCCCTTCTGACCTCGATGACCATGTAGCAGCCAATGGCTGGAGCCCTGACCCACCCGCAGCTGGTGGGTAGGTATGGGGGGTGGAAGCAGGCGGAACAGACATTATTTGCCTCTCGTTTGGTACGGATTAGGGTTCCTTAGCACCTACTATGGGTCTCACACCACCTGTTGTGGTGAGTGCTAATTCTCTCCAATTTACAGGTAAGGAAACTGAGGCCCGAGCAGTCAATTGTTTATGCAGAATCACACAAACACTAAGAGGTAGAAGTCGGGTTTGACACCTGTCCCGGGCTCTTCCCACGGCACCACAGAAGTCCCCAGCCTGGGCCACTGGCCCTCATAGCATTTGGTTGCACAAGTTTCTAGCCCCTGCTGCTGCAGTGCCTCTCTCTCTCTCTCTCTCTCTCTCTCTCTCTCTCTCTCTCTCCTTTCTACCACCCCCACCCCACAACTCACAGAAGGCTGAGTGGGGCGGAGAGGGTGGGTAGGAAGCAGGGTAATACTAACATAGACGTGACCTTTACATTAAGAGCCCAGAAAATTCTGGACGGAATGAAAGTCTGTGTGTGAGAAGGGAAGAAAGGGAGGGGCAGGCTTTAGAATGAAGGGTAGAAGCCATTAGCAGCATCACTGCCTGCCGGGTGGGCGGGGTCCGGTGGAGGGGCGTGGCCAGAGGCACAGGGCCAATCAGGAGCGGCGGCGAGGCCCGGTCTTGGAGACACCAGCATTAAAGTATGGGGCGAGGACTTGGGGTTGTAGGGAGCGGGCTGAGCAGTAAATGCAGGGTGTTAGAAGAGGAAAGGAGGCTGGAAGAAGAGGGGCAGGAACCCAGAAGTCGAGGGAAGGGAGGAGGCTGCAGAACAGGGCCTCAGGGGCCATACCTGGCGGTGGGCGCTGCCCAGCCGACCTCCCAGCCTGACTGCCTCGAAGGCACCTTCCTGCAAAGTGCCCAGCCCTTCACAGCTCACGCCGGGATTTCAGTTCACTGCGCTGCGGACACGCAGAGCCCGGGTGTCCAAAGGGGAAAGGTGTGTAGGACTTGGGGCAGGGAGAACCAACAATTGCAGAACACTACGCATACCAGGCTGTGTAAAGGGTCCTTCTGGAAACCCAGGCCACTCATTCAATCCATTTAACCACTTGAAGAGAAGAAAAGGGGATGGGAGCAAGTGGAGAAGGAAGGGGAGAGAGGAAATAGAAGGAGACAAAGACACGGAGAGGAAAACAGGGAAAGGCAGACAGAAAGTCAGGAGAAAAAGGTACAGGAAAAAATAACTCTAGAGGTGCTGGGGGTGGGGAGGGCACGGATCTCCTAGTTGGGAAGGGGAGAAGGAAGGTAGGGAAGTCTGGGTGTCCCTCAGCATGGGGGGCTATAAAGACCTAGAGGTCAGGGCTGTTGAACTCTAATTCTTGAGCCAGTGTCCCTCCATTTGTCCCCCTGGCCTAAATGCCCAATCCCTCCTACTCTCCTGGGGGTTATTTTCCCACTTGGATAGCATAGTTGTGGGGTGAGGAGCAGTCTGGACAGGAGTAAACCAGTCTTGCAAAGAGCTAAGCTGATTTACCAGCCAGAAGCAAAAAGCCTGAGCTACTATTACCGTCAACCCCTCCTCACACCAAGCTGTTCCAGGATGCCCCTCCTGGACAATTAAGTCATAGATGAGGAGGAATAATGGCTTTGCTCTTTATTCAACAAGTTTTTACTGACCACCTAAGAAACTTTTTAGGAGTTGGGGACACAGTAATGCATAGGAATACAGTAATGCATAAAATTAGTGCCCTGCCCTTAGTTGAGGGTGGGAGGTAATGGGTGCAGCAGACAGACAGACAGACAGACACAGAGCTGTTAAGCAGTAAGAAATGCTATGAGGAAAAAGCAAGCAGGGTAAGGAGATAAAGAGTTCCAGGACTGCTCTTTCAATTTGGTGCTAACATTAAAACAGAGACCTAAACGGAGTAAGAGAGGGGGCCATGTGCACATCTGGGGGAAGAGTGTTCTAGATAGGGGGAACAGCACATGCAAAGACCCTGAGGCTAGTGTGTACTTGGCATATCTGAGGTTTTGACATTCCTATCACTTGGTGGCTTGCCCCCTCCTTAGTGAGGCGGTTAGGTCCCTTAAGCGTTTTTTTCTGGAGGCAGGGGGGTGGAGCCAAGTGAGCTAAAGTAATGCGTAAGATTGGTCCTGTGGCTTCCTCCATCTCCAAAGGCACACACTTTGATGTTTGTGGGAGCACTGTGGTTAGACTGTCCCAAACCTGTGCCAGTGGAAGGAAGAGGAAAGAGGAACACTGTGGACAGCTCCCTCTTGCCTCTGACAAAACCCCTGCTGAGTCAGGGTCCTTGGGGGGGCCTGTTTTAACAAACCCAATGAGAACCCTTTGAAGGTGGCCTACTTAATGCTTGTGCACAATTGGGCATGGTTTTCTCGCCTCAAGTAGATGACATAATTCCTTTCCCAGCAGGCTCAGTGTCCAAAAGCGCCCAGCAGATCCTTCTGTCGTAGAGAATTTCAGAAGGAAATCAGAATCTGGTTCCGGTCCCCAGTTATTTTGGGTGTCCCATCAGTGGCCTCTGAATGAACCAAAGGAGGTGGGCACCTAGCAGCAGCCCTGCAGTTGCGTGGTTCAGCTTAAGAGAGGAACTCAGCCAAAGCTGCCCATAGGGAGAACAGCCAGGCGGCCCAAGGACAGTCTCTGAAACAGACACGCTTGCCTATTCAGGGGAAGGCACTGTTGGGATGAAGGGGTTGGGGCTCTGCCTGGGACTCCGGCATGGAGAGGGTGGCAGAGGGCAGGCAGAGAGTCCTGCTCTTGTCTCCACCACCTTGTGGCTGAACTGCCTCTTTTATGGCTGGGTAGAATGGAAAGATACCTTTGCGGGTGTGTGACTCATCCGGACAAGTGGGTGGGAGCCTCCTGTCCTGTGGGTTTGTGAGCTTTCCATTTTTGCATTACTGGCACCTAGTAGAGTGTCAGGTGCATAGTAGGTCCTGAAGGAAATTGGGGGCTGTGTGTAAACCCTGTACAGGTGTGGGAAACTGCAGGGGTGAGAGGCCACACCTGGCCCTGGGGACGATGCCTCTCTGGGCAGCCACGTATGTGGTGGCCCATTTAGTTCAAATCTTGGGGCTACTGTGTGTGCTTGGGCAAGTTACTTAACCTCCCTGAGCCTTAGGTTCCTATTCTATAAAATGAGGATAAAAGTACTTCCTGACAATATTGTTATGATGACTGAATGAGATTCAAGTACTTAGAATGGTGTCTGACACACAGTAGGTACTAAATAACTATTAGCTATCATTATTAACATTCATGACCTTAAGACAGGGGGTAGGAACGAATGACCCTGGGTCCTTGTCAATGGTATGAGTTCATTTGCCTCTGATGTCATTAGTCAATAATTCTATTACTTTCTGGCATTGTCATATTAATGCCATGATTTTATGATCTGCCAAGTCTGTGATCTGCCACATGACAGAGCTTTGACCCTGGGGACCCACCCTCTCCCTGCTCCTGGCATGTGAGAGGACCCCCAAAGGCCCCAACTCAGTGCCAGCTACCCCGGCCAGACGTCCAACCATCTGTCCCCGTCCCTCCACCCCACCCTCACCATCTGTCTCTACCAGTGCCCATCAGTCTGGGTAGGTCTTGGCAATGGAAGACAAATAGCTCGTTCTCCAGGGCTCTTGTGCCGGGTGATGGATTGTATGCCATGAAGCCCGCCAGGCTGGGCTGGGCATAGGGTAGGGGCACGGAGTACAAAATCACCGGGGAATGAACGACATTCATCATGGCCTCTTGCCTCCAAGGACAGGTGACACCTGCACGGGCTCACAGACGTCACTCCTCCACACACAACAGCAAGTGGATGGAGGCTGACCAGGCCCCAGTGCATGGGGGACTGCGGGCAGGGCCTTTCATCTCAGACTCAGCCCCTGGACAGGTGTCTTCCCTCCCTGTCTCTCTCCGCTAGAACTCCAGACTCTTGCTCAAGAATTTTCCTATTCCCCATGGCCTGGCTTAGCCAACTTCACAGCCTGCTGTTCCAGGCTCCCAGTAACCTCCCCAGGCTTACTGTTCTTCCCTCCTCACTCTTCCCCTGCCATTCCACCAAACCCACCTGCTGGTCTTGGGTCAGCTCTAGCACTGGCTCTTCGCTGCTGGTTCGTACTCAGAGTCTCTCAGAGACTCACTGTGAAAGTGACTCCTTCAGGAAGCCTTCCTGGATTCATACCCCCGCTGATCTATCCTCCCCGCCACCTCTAGTGTAATGAGCCATTCATGGCAAATGCTTTCCCCTCACTGCAGCTGTATACAGTTCGCACTTTGGAAAGCCTGCTGATGTTACCAGCAATCATACACGGTGCTCATCAGTGGCATGGCTCTCTACAGTCTGTAAAAGATGGCCACAAAACTCAGTCCATTTAGTTGTTACAGATCCTTGTGGCAGGCGCCACCCCTCCCCCAACTTTATAGCTTGGACAAAGTCAGACTCAAGGGGGTCAAAGGCCTGCTCATCCCTGGGGCTGCTAAAGGGGGCCCCTAGGGCAGAAGGACAAGACAGCGCCATGGTGAGCATGGGACCCGGTTGTCCTTCTCCAAATCTGGGGCTTTTCCGCTCCCCCAGGCTCTTCCCACAGTGAAGGCCCAGTAGGCCAGGCAGCAGCTGCCCTGAGGCCCAGGCTCAGAAGCTCATGCCTTCTGCTTCCCTGCGGGCGCCCTGTGGCCCCCTCTCTGTCATCATGCGCCTGGTGCTCGGTTTCCCAGGGCACGTGTTTGTGGGTTTGACTCCGGACCAGATAGTGAGCCCCTCTTTGTCCCCCTCATGCCTTCCGGGGGGCCCAGTCACAACAGTGCTCAATGCACGAGTTGGATTGAATCAAAGAGAGGCCTGAAGAGGAAACCGAGTCACCGAAAGCGAGCCTCCTGAAGACCTTCCAGCGCTGGGCCCTTGGCTGGGCCGCAGCCTTCCCAGGAGCCCTGCTTCAAGTGGCCAGGGCAAGGGTTCAGGGTCCACACCCTGAAAAGTCAGAAAAGACCCGGCCTTGGATGTCACAGGCCTGACTCTCCCATGCCTCAGTTTCCTCACCTGTACAGACACTGAGTCTTAAACTCTCATGAGAAGAAAGATAATTCTACAAAAGGACTTTGCAAATGGCGTGCTTGTACAAGTTAGGAGTAATATTTGTAGTTATGCCATATTTTCTACAGAGCAGGTATAAAGCCAGGCTGCCTCGGCTCCAACCTTGGCTCTGGGACTTACTAGTTTTTTCCTCTGTGCCTTGGTTTCCCTAGGTGTAAATGAAAATTGGGTTACTATCTCTCTAGTACTTCTAAGGGCGCCGGATGTGGAGTTAGCACCGGACGGGTTTCTGGCAGCAGAGGACAGCAGCCCCCCTTCCCCACCATGGAGGCCCGAGTCACAGCCCAGCCCTTGGCTCCATTGGTTCTCACAGCAAGTGCTGGGGTGACTCCCCCATTGCCCGCCCCACGGCTGATGCTGGGACCTCACAGCAGCTCTCCTTCCCACCAACTTCAGGACCCTCCTGAGCACAGTTCTCTACAGAGAGGTGATGAGCTGCATGGGGTTTGGGAAGGGAAATCTCTCTACTCTTCCTTTCTTGGGGCAAGGCTCTGTGTGCAGAGGATGGGGCTGTGGAGACCTGGAATCTTGCATGACAAGGGGAGGGAGACTCACCAGAGACGTTGCTGACCAGGGATAGGCTCTCGCAGTGCTGGTCCTGGAAGGAGGCGGAGATTGGGTTCAGCCCCAGCAGGAGCAGGGCCTGTGGACACAGAGAGGCAAGGGACTTGGTTAGACCATGCGGGGAACTTCCTGCTTCCCCTCGCTTCCTGCTCACCCCAGCTTGCCCTCCCCCTACCCCCATGTCCTCTGTGTCTGGAAGGTCTGGAGCTGCCCTGCTCTAGAAGGGCTTGGAAGGGAAGTGGGTAACAACAGTAGGAGCCTAGATTCCTGGGATGATGGTGAACCTGGTTCCTGAGGGCTGGGTCTTCGTGGAGGCTGCGCCTGAGGAAGGCTGAGGCTGTGCTCAGAGGACTCCCATTCCCACCCAGCTAATCACCAGTCCCTGCAAATTTGGCCTCATCCTTCACAAAGCCTTTTCTATCTGTCACGTGTCTTACTTGTCCCGGGGGCTGAGGTGGCTGTCTGTGTTTCCAGATGAGAAACAGAGGCCCACAGTGCTGAAGGGGTACATGTCTCTGGAAAGATGCCTGCCCTATTCCAAGGAGAACTTTGCCCTATAACTTCCCAGGGGTTCCATGTTACTCTGATTCCAGAATTTCAGCCCACGTGGGAGGAGAGTGACAGGGTCCCCTTCAACTAACACCCTCACACAATCACTGTGTCCCCCTCCCTTGAGGTCACCTTCCACCACACACATACGGATTTAGAGTCCAAAGAGCCCTGGCATCCAGGCCTGGTTTCACTGTGTTGCTGGAGGCAGGTTACTTGACCTCTCTGGACCTTATTTCCTCACTTGGAAACAGTCCTCCCTCCCAGGTTCCCCTGATGCACTATTGTAGGAGTCCTTTGCCGTAGCACAGCATGACCTGCAAGGACAAGCATGGAGCTCAAATTCGCTGACTACCTTCATGGACCGCCCTGTGTTTCAGGTCTACAAAGGGCACTCCACAGGTTTTTATTTAGTCATAGGTCAGAGGCAAGGCAATGGTCTCCCCTGGGATTTGAGGTTCAAGAGGATAAGAAGCATGTGGGGGGGCTGGGGTACGGAGTGGGCATTGTAACGAGCCCCTCCTTCCGTTTGTTGGGGCGTGGGTGCTGATGACCAGCACAGCCTTGTCTGCCTGACCGGGGTCCCAAGGCAGGGAGCCTCACGGGAGGTGGCTCTCCATCTGACCACCCTGCTCCCTGCTCTTTCTTCCGGGGTCTCCTCCCTGACGCCCTCTCCTAGGCCCCCCGGTGATGATATCTCAGCCCCAGTCCATTTCCACACAGTCCGCAAACGTCTCTACAGAACTTCGGAAACAGACAGGTAGATCTAGACACTGTCTTAGCCATTGCCCAGAGGGGAACTAAGATGGGGAGAGACCTAGGGGCTGGTCCCATGGCCAGCAGGTCTCTGTGTTAGAACAGCACACAGCCTTGGTGTACAGCCCTCTGGGAACAGGGCGAGGAAAGCGAGGCACCCACCTTGGGTCCAAATTTTCAAGGGGTGCCAAAAAGACACATAATATTTTAATGCAACATTTTTTAAAACTCTAAATTAATGCAAAAAAATTCCATGATGAACAAAATCTCAAAAACTTCTTAAGAAAGACAGGCTCTGTAATAGTGCTGGGCCTACTGGAGCTTGGAGTAAAAGGAATAATCAGGAATGATATTAGCATATCATTTGTCTTCATTATGAGATTTTGGACACCTTCAAATTTTGTGCTTGAGGAGAATGCCTCACTTGCCTCATGCTAGCCCCAACCCTCCCCTGCTCTCCCCAAACTGGACATCCCCATCCCACCATTCCCGATGTCTATGTCCTCCCCTCACTTGGACTTCTCCCCACTCATCCTTTCCGGTCCTTAGGACCTTCTCCCAGTCCTTAGAAGCAGCCTGACTTGCCCTTTCCCAGAGATGAGCTTTCCTTGCTCACCTGCCAAGGATCTCCTCTCCTACCCTGCTCCTCCCCATCAGTGCCACCCACCTTCCCCAGTAGCTGCCCCTTCTGCTCTACAGGCTCTACTCCCTTCTTTCCCACCTTCTATTCCAAGATGGAATCAAGTGCGCCCCCCTCTGGTCAGAGTCCATCCCACACCCTGCCTCCTGCAAGAAACACCCCCTGACCCAAATGATTCACCCACACGTCCCCTCAGCACACGCCTGAGTCCTTCGTGGGTTTTGTTCTATTCCCTTGCTAGTACACTCCTGTCACATCGTAGGAGTCTTTCTGCTCTGACTGGGCCAAACTCCAGTCTAAGAAACATATCCCCAGCCCTGTATCCCCGCTCTCTGCCCAGCACTCGGGACACTCAGTTAACTCGTTCCTGGGACTTGCAAGTGATTAGAACAAACCCATTCATCTCTCTGGCCCCAAGGAACTTCCAACACTTTATTAATCAGTAATTAAACTTCGCAGTCCCCAGAGAGATGGAGAACTATCTTTACCCTCATTTTCCAAATGAAAACGCAGGAGAGAGAGAGGAGGAAGCCGCTAGACTAGCCAACAGCTCTTGCTAGTTAAGCAGAGTGTGTCCTTGCTGGCAAACCTGCATGGCTCAGCTCACCACAGGGCTCTGTGCTGTGCCCAGAGAGGGACTGCTCTGCTGGGATGGCCAGAGGCCCCTTCTAGAAGGGGGTTAGGAATCCCTGCCCCAGCTGGTCCCCCCACCACTGCCTTTGCCACCTCCCAACACACAGACACACACAGAATGGAAGCGGAGCTCCCAGAGCCAATGGTCACAGACCAACGAAAGAAACCGGAAATGCTCTATTTGAAAATATCAGCCCCCCACCCCCGACATTCCACCATTCTTCTAATCCTGAAACCTGGCTTTGTGCTTTGCGTCTTGGTCTTTCAAATCCCCCTTGAAAGCACATGCGTTCTATCCACACTGAATTACTTATCAATGTCCAGCCGCCAGATGGGGCGGGTGCCCCCTCACCTTTGCCTTTGTGGTTCTTTGCCCCCCCTGCGCCCCCTCCTGGCCCACCCCCTCACCCAGTCAGCCCTGCAGTCCTCAAAAGCCAGTTCTGGAGGCCACCCCCACCCCCGGCCCCGCACCTTGGCAGCAGATCCCCCCAACACTCCAGAGCAAAGTAACACGGTCACGGCGTCAATGGACCCAGGCTCCCATGCACGTGGCCACAGACCCAGGAGCTCACGATGCTCACAGACGGAGCATGAACCCGTCTCAGTACAAAGCACTGCCTCCCCTCAGTTCTGATTACTGGCAAAGACACAGGCCAGAAGATCTTCGCTTCCTGCCTTAATGTCCTAGGGTTTGCAGAGGAGCAGAGGAAATCCAGATTCATCATGAAACCGGACCAAACGCCATGCAAAGGGCAAATGGCAAGCCTGTCTGTCCTGGCTGGCTGCCTGTAACCTTGACCTTGACATCGCACATGTGATGGTTCACAAAGTCATTCTCTATCAACAGGGTTTGCACTGTGCCAAGGAAAATGCTTCTTCAAATTCCTGAACCAACCTCTCCTCTCAGGAAAGCTCAGTTCTATATACAATCAGTATCTGTACCATGTCTTGCTCTGTGGAAGGACTTGCAAAGGCTTCTGGCTTATTCTTGAATCACACTTCCAGGAAAAGTCTGGAATGTTCCTGTATACTTCCTCTCTACCGAACACTTTCCAAGTTATTGTTTGTTTCCTTCTAAGGCTGAGGGTTCTTGATCTGGGTCCACAAACACACAAAAGCCTGTAAGGAAAGCAGCATGTGGTGCATAATGACAACCATTTTCCCCCCGGAGGGCGCAGAGCTTTCTCCACAGCTCAGGGAGCTCTTGCACCCAAAGTAGACGGCCAGAGCTTATGGTGGATGCGGCCACATCAGAGGCCTGGGCCTCCATCACATCGGACATGTCATCCTCTCTCAAAGCAAACCTAAGCTGGTTTGGGCCTAGGAACCACCACTTCCTTGGGCTGCTCCGCTGGCTCCTCCCCGCGGTCATTAACTCCAGCTCCTGGCTCTCCTTTCAGAGCCGTTTCTGACAACCAAGTTTTCAGGACTATGTGAGGTTTACCATTCCCCTCCAGCTGGTAGAGAAGACAAAAACGGCCCTAGGAAGCGGAAGCTGGCAAAGCTGACGCCTCACTTATGTGTGCCAGCCCGTGGCCCCAAGGCCCCAAACAAAGCCTGTGCCTCAGTGACAAATCTCTCCACTCCCCAGAGCCAAACCTTGAGCGCAAAATCTGAGAAGGCCAAGGGTGTGCGGCTGCTCGATTCCAGCATCACAGAAAATGACTGTTCAAGGACCCAGTGGGTCCCTGACACGGATGGCTCTGTGCAAAGCAGATGCGGCAGGTCTCATGCTCCCTATTTTAGAGGGGTTTTAGTTGAGGTGCCCAAGGTCACAGAGCTGTTTTTAGCAGCTGGGTGGGGACTAGGAGCCAGAGGGCAGACTTTCAAGCAGATGGAGGCTGGAAGAAGGGGGATGGCCCAGATCAGGGCAGGCGTGGAAAGAAAGGGTGGACAGAGGGAAGGGAAGGGTGCAGGGGCTCTCAGAGAGGGAGAGTGGGGGTCAGAGTCTGACAGCTGCTCCCTCCCGCCCCCCCCCCCCCCCAGGCCCAGCCCCCTGCAGGCCAGCACGATGGCTGGAATTGAAGCTGCCATCCCGATTCCCAGTGTGACTCTGGCATAAAGGTTAATCACACCCAGAAAATGCTTATTAGAGGCCATAAATAACTACGTTGAAGCTCAGTCCGCTCCTTAAGGCACAAAAGTGCAATTTCCTTTGATGGGATGATTGGGTAATTAACCTTTTAGGGAGGGTCCTTTAAGGGCCACTGGGGAGGGAGGAGAAGGATGGCCTGGAGGCACTGGGGGCTACCTCCGCTCCTCTGAAAGTTCAGGATGAGCAAGGAGAAGGGCCTGCCTTCCTTCCCCTGGCATGACTACCTCTGGTGCCAGGCTTGGGAGAAACTCCCCCCGCCTCCTCCTCCCAGGCCCCAGGAAAATCTCTCTTGGGGGGGGCAGGGTGGAGGGGGTGGGGGAAGGACACAGCCACAGCCACATTCAGCGTAAACCCTCAGCAAGATCCCTCCAGCTACTGCTGAGTTCTGTCTTCTCCTGCCACTGATTTGTGACTTTGGGTGAGTCGCCTGGGCCCTCTGGGTGATGAGATCTCTCCTACCTGCACCGTAGGGACATGAGCCACCTGGGGAAAAGACAGAGAGAGATGACTTCTGAAATTTAAAGTTTTTCGCAGGTGTCCATGGGGTCACTACCACAACCCGATCACTCTGGGCCTCCGAATCTTCCTTGGTTATCGAGAGAGTTGATCTAGGGTAGGGTTCCCACAGTGTCATCTATGTGCCTCGCTAGGATCATGTCTGTAGCCATTTGTTCAACGGACCCCTGGGCTGTTTCCATGTCTCTACTCTTGTAAATGACGCTGCTGTGAACATGGGGGTGCACATATCCCTTCGAGATGGTGATTTCATTGCCTTTAGACATATACCCAGAAAGTGCAATGACTAGCTCATGTAAAATTTCTATGTTTAATTATTTGCTGTTTCCAGAGTAGCGGTACCAATGTGCATTCCCACCAGCAGAGCACAGGGATTCCCTTTTCTCCACAACCTCACCAGTGCTTGTTACCTCTTGCCTTTTGGGTTTTGTCCTTGTTGTTGTTGTCGTCGTCGTTCTTTTTAAGCCCAGCGCAGGTCTTGAACTCACAACCCTGAGATCAAGACCTGAGCTGAGCTCAAGAGCTGAATGCTTCACTGACTGAGCCACCTGGGTGCCCCTATCTTTTTTTTTTTTTTTTTTTTTGTCAGAGAGAGTGAGCACAGGTAGACAGAGTGGCAGGCAGAGATATAGGGAGAAGCAGGCTTCCTGCTGAGCAAGGAGCCGGACAAGGGACTCGATACCAGGATGCCGGGACCATGACCCGAGCGGAAGGCAGCCGCCCAACCAACTGACCCACTCAGGCGTTCCCTCCTATCTTTTTGATACTCGCCATTCTAACAGGTGATATTTCTCTGCCGTTTTGATTTGCTTTTCCCTGATAATGAGTAAGCACCTTTTTCATGTACCTGTCGGCCATCTTCTTTGGAAAAATGCCTATTCAGGTCCTTTCTCCATTTTTTTTTTTTTTGGATTTCTTTTTTTTTTTAAATTTTATTTTTTATAAACATATATTTTTTTCCCCAGGGGTACAGGTCTGTGAATCGCCAGGTTTACACACTTCACAGCACTCACCATAGCACATACCCTCCCCAATGTCCATAACCCCACCCCCCTCTCCCAACCCCCCTCCCCCCAGCAACCCTCAGTTTGTTTTGTGAGATTAAGAGTCACTTATGGTTTGTCTCCCTCCCAATCCCATCTTGCTTCATTTACTCTTCTCCTACCCCCTTAACCCCCCATGTTGCATCTCCTCTCCCTCATATCAGGGAGATCATATAATAGTTGTCTTTCTCCGATTGACTTATTTCGCTAAGCATGATACCCTCTAGTTCCATCCACGTCGTCGCAAATGGCAAGATTTCATTTCTTTTGATGGCTGCATAGTATTCCATTGTGTATATATCCCACATCTTCTTTATCCATTCGTCTGTTGATGGACATCTAGGTTCTTTCCATAGTTTGGCTCCTTTCTCCATTTTTAATTGGATTATTTGGGGGATTTTTGCTATTGAGTTGTATGTGTTCCTTATATAGTTTAAATATTAACCCCTTATCGGATATATGGTTTGCAAGGTGCAGTCTGTTCTAAGCAAAGCCAAGAGAAGAAAATCTAAATATGAAAAAGAGGAGGGGTCGTAAGTCAGGATTTCTCTAAAAGCTGACGCCCCTGTTGCATTTAAAAACTAGGATCTGGGGGCACCTGGGTGGCACAGCCGGTTGAGCATCCAGCTCCTGATTTTGGCTCAGGTCACGGTCTCAGGGTCATGAGATCGAGCCTCATGTTGGGCTCCGTGCTCAGCAGGGAGTCCACTGGAGATTCACTATCTCTGCCCCTCCCCCCACTTACAAGTGCATCCCCCCCCATAAATAAGTAAATATTTTTTTTAAATCCTAGGATCTGGTTTATAGAAATGAGACATATGCCCAACCAAATGCTTCAGAAACCTGTCTGTGCCTACAGGGCACATACGGAATGATGGCACAGGGGAGAGGCAGGGCTCCCATGCAGCGGTGGCACACAGAGGTGCCAAGCAGATAGGTCACCAGAGGCGAGGGTTACTGGCTGTGCCCCAGGAGAATGGAGACCCACCACAGTGTGTTTCCTGATCCACACGGAGGTGCTCTGAAGACTAGTCGGGGTAAAGTAGACTTGGAACAAAGGACAGCAAAGCCGCGTGCCCTTTCTCGGCCCTCTTGACTGCCCAGGACCTTTGTGCCCTGGGCAGCCTCCCTTTCCCATCCTGCCCAGGCCAGATCCTCCCCCGACAGCCTCTTTCTAGGACAGCCACAGCCTGTTCCCATCTCAAGGCAAAGAGCCCGTGCTTTTCCCCCAAAGTGGGTGAGCAGTGAAGGATTATTCTAGGCAGATGAGAAATAATTTATTGTTACATTTAATTAACTTAAATTGCTGTTGTGCAGAGAGGAAAAACTGGAAAGTCTCCTGCCTACAGATCAGGGAGGAGGGGGGTGCTCGCCGGGGTTTTCCTCGCCTCTACCCCTTCTCCCTGAGGCCCCAGGCAGCTCGTCCCTCCTCTGCTCCCCTAATGAGGCCCCTCAGCACAGCCAAAGTGCGGTGGGTGCCTGCTTGACCCAGCCCAGGGCAGTGAGGACCTGTAAGACCCCAGCTCTGCGTTCCCGCAGACCCCCTCCAAGGATCCCAGACCTACCATCCCTTGAGCTCTAAGCTCCCTGAGAGCGGGCTCTGTGTTTGGCTGCCTTTGGGCCCTTAGTGGGGCCTGATGCAAAGTAGGTCCCACTACACCTGAATGAATAAATGATCAATTGAACGAATGAACAAGTAGGTCTCTACTCTCTGCCACCTTTCACCATGGAGTCCCCTTGCAATTCCCACTGGGACAATTCCGATTCCCCAGAGTCCCCGTGTTTTCCTGCATCTCTTTGCTTCCATCCACCAGGAGCTCTCTTGGAGGCTCGTTCCTAGTTCCTTAGAGGGGTGTGCTGAAGGGAAAAGCATTAGGGGGGTTGGAAGTGTGGGGCTGAGATCCTATTCTGACCCTGGCAAACTTGCTTCACAGGCAAGTCACTCCTTCACACTCTTTTCTGCTTCAGTTTCCTCCTCTGTAAAATGAGGAGTGTGTTCCCTACACTCCTTTCCAGGTCTGGATGTGCTCCGCCTCCAAGATACACAGGAGAGTAGAAACCAGACCTCTAACTCGGGGGCCCGGGAAATCTGCATTGGGAACATTTAACTGCCCCTTCCTACCAGTGTGACCTCAGGCGACTTAACTTCTCTAAGCCTCAGTTTCCCCATCTGTAAATGGGGCTAATAGGGATGAAAGTTACACTCTAAAGCTCTTGAAGACCGTCAACAACTCAGTGCACTTAAAACAGCACGGGCACGTGATGCGATGAGCACTGGGTTTTCCAGACAACTGAGGAATCCCTGAACTCTACCTCTGAAACTAATAATACACCATATGTTAATTAATTGAATTTAAATAAACATTAAATTGTAACAAAATAAAAAATAAAAATAAAACAGCATGGGGCCGAACACAGGGTAAGCAGGTGACAAGTGGCAATGAGAACTCTTATTCTACTCCGGGATCAAGTGGCTTCCTTCCCGACTTGGCCCTCCTCTCCGGAAGCGCCCCCTGACAGGTCCCCTGCCCACCCAGGGCACGCGCACCCACTTTCCACCACTGCTCTGTCCCCAGGAGCCACCAGCCACCTGCGGACGTGGAGTGCGTCTCTCCGTGGAGGTACAGGGAATGGTGGAGGGGGATGGGCAGTGCCTGGAGCCCTGCTGACCTCCCAGCCAGGTCTGCTCTCCTTTTCTGCTTCTCAGGCATTCATTCTCTCCCCCTCTTCATAGGGTTCCCCCTCAGGTTCACTCATCAGTATTTTCTCAGAGCTCACCCCTTCTCAGCCTCCCTGCCTGCCTCCCACCTACCTTCCTCTCTCCTCTGGTCTTAACTTCTCCCCTTTTCTTCCCTCCCTCTCTTTCTCCCTCCCTACCTTCCTGCCTGCCTTTCTCTAAATTCCAGCTTTTGCTGAAGGCTTGTACCAGTGCCAGACCCTGATTTTTCTTATTTAATTCTGCTCAACCCCAAGAAGTTGGAGCCTTTACTCTCATCCCACTGCACAGAGGACAAACCGATGCACACAGGGAGGGTAACCTGCTCAAGGTCGCTTACCACGGTATTTAGAGGACCTGGCACGGGAGCCAGGTTCCAGCACGGGGATTGTACCCCTGGGTGGGATGGCCTGTTTCCCTGCCTGTCCCACCTCCCTTCCTACACCCCGCCCCTCAGCATAGACCATCCCAATGAGGAGATACAGGTTTCCTTTGTCACTTGATGTCTAGCTCTGGGCTACAGCCAGGATCCCCAGGAGCTGGCCCTGGGAACTGGGGCAGGGGTGGTGGGTAGACACCCATCAGACACTGTCAGGCGACATCAGGAAGGGCTGAGTTTAGTTCTTGGAGAGGAGTGGAGCCAGGCCCAGACCCTGATCCAGCCCCTTGCTCCTAGGAGCTGTGACAGCCCCTGGGAAACCGTCCCCTAGGGCGTGGGAGAGGCATCTGCTACTGTAGGTGACAGAGCTGAGGTGTTGGGGACAGTGTGCGAAGACACCAGCTATGCAGGTGTCACTATCAGCTGGGTTCTCAGCTTAGCCACTCTCTGACAAGTGTGAAGTGAGGAGGATTTCAGTGTCAGCAGAAAAGGGATGTCCTTTAAGAAGCCGCATCTTAAAAGGGGTGTGGAGAGGGCCAGGAGGGCAGAGTGCAATCGTCTGACTGGGTGGAGATCAGGTTCAATTAGAAAACTGCTAAAGGTTTTGATGCTCTTTTTTTCCAGAGAAGCAACTGCCTTCCAAGGCTGTGAGGTGTTGCTTTCAAGGGGCTTCTTGGGCCACAGAGCCCCACCGAGGAGGGTGATTTAGGGTAGAGATCAGGAATAATAATACAATCGTCCATAAGATAGGCAATGGCCCTGGTTTTTTGCCTGCAAAAGAACTGAATTCAGCGAAATCAGAAGTTTCCAGAGAGTTCTTGGCTTCTGGAAGATAGAGAATTCTGTTTCTCAGGCTTCACCCCAGAGACAGAGGTCCAGCAGGCCTGAGGGGAAACTCTAGTTTTTAATGATCTCCCATGGTTCTGCAGAGCTGCCAGAACTGAGGTTACCCAAAAGAACCCAGTGGTTCTCAACTGGGGGTAGCTTTGTCCCCCATGAAACACGTCACGTCGCTGCAACTGGAGGAGTGCCACTGGCATTTAGTGGCTAGAGGCCTAGAGGCTCCCGTGCACAGGACAGCCCCCGCAGCGAATAAGGACCTAGCCCCAAGCGTCAGTCGTGCTGAGACCCGGAAACCCTGCGCTAGAGCAGTTTGTGGCTTCCTCCCAGATCTGAAGACACGCACCTGCCAGCCCATCATGGAAGCTGGGAGGGGGAAGAGCAGGTGGGGGACCCTGGAAAGAATGGGGGAACAAGGGAGACAGGTCTGTAGGACACATAGAGGGCAAGTCACTCCCTCCAGCACATGCCCTGTGGGACCTCAGACCAGTCACTTACCTACCTCCTAGCCTCTGGCTGAAAGCAGGGGAACTGAGGAATGTGTGGGAGAGATGCAGGGATGAAGCAGGAGAGGCAGGGATGAAGCAAGAAGGTGCCTGCCTGTGGGTGCAGCCGATGCAGGGAAACGAGCAGCACGGAAAAAGCACGCATGGCCCCCCTCTTCCTCAAAGCCAGCAGGCTGGGCTCACCCACCCGAGGCTCCCGGGCAGCCTGTGTCCAGGGCCAGCACCTTGGAGATGGGAGGCAAAGCACTGAGAAGTCGGGCTCCCTTATCTCGGGTAAGCCCGAAGCCACGGGCTAGAACCCACGGGGGCTGATTTCCGTGAGCTTTGTGGTGAGACCCCCGCAGAGGAAAGGTTTCCCTTGTCTCACCAGAGCACAGCGACCATGGAAGGTCATGAGTCTCCCCGCCACTCCCCACCGCAGTGACAAGGTGCAGGTTGATGGGTGAGAACCAGTGGGGGAGGGGGCCCACCCAGAATTGCCAGGGGTAAGGGCTCCGAGGAAACCAAACGTTTCCGCCCTCCTGGCTATAAGCTCTTCCTGCGTCAGGTCCCCAACCTCCGTGGCCAGAAAGAGCCACTGTGTCGATGGGTCCTGATGGCAGGAGGCACACGCATGGCCGGCAGCCAGGATCCCATGAAAAGTGAACCAGGGATTCTGGGCCATCAATCCTGGCTCCAAAGGAGGGTTTTAGACCACCGGGTACTCAAAGGGTAGTCAGGATGTCTGCTGCACTGCAAACCATTTGTCGCCGAGAGTAAGCATTTGGAGACACCGAAGCGAATTGTCCTCGCTCAGACATCCCCCCCGTGTTGTCAATAGAGGCATCTCACTGAACAGGGTTAGATCAACTCAGATGTCGTCCACCTCTCCAGGGTGGGTGTGTGGTACAGGCTGCACAACCGTCTGCCTCATTCTGGAAAAATCCATGCGGTCCCTCCCCACAGCCTGTGTGAGAAGCCCTGCCTTAGCTGGAGGAGAGCAGACTGTGGCTGACTTATCAGGGAGGCCCCATGAAGGAGGCTCCATGGTTGGGGCCAGTGTCCAGGGCAGCAGAGGGGAGGGGTGGGGCCCCCCAGTAAAAGCAGCAGGTCTCACTCAGTGAGTTTTATTGGGGGCGGGCTTCTCCCCACATAGCATGTCCTCCTTTATTTTCCATCATGGTCCAGAGGAGGACCAAGCCTGGTGAGGTCGCCTGACTTGCTTAAGGTTACCCAGCCGGGACATGGCAGAACTGGATCGGACCCCAGGCACCTGCCCCCTCAGCGTTAGGGAGAGCGCTCCTTCCTGGGGCGGGGGGTGCTCGACTTCTCAGGGTTGCACATGTGCCCTGCCACGGTGCACGGACCCTGTATTTCACAGCCTGGCGGCAGCATTAACAACAAAACCATTAGGGTCCCACAAAATGGAGAGAAAAACACCAGAGGCGGCCCCAAGCCCTCCCATAAGGAACTGGGGGTCTCGTTGTGGATTGAAAGACAGAATCCCCCCTAGGGAGCCAAGAACTGGCCCACTCCTTTCCTCCGGTGTCCTCTGCCCACCTCTGTCTTGCCTGGCTACTCTATGCTGCGTTCCCAGCAAAACCAGGGCAGTCTTGCAGAGGGAAACCCAGGCTGCCACCATGCCTCCTCCCCGGCCTCTGCCTGGGGACCACAGTGCCCTGCTCTCCGAAGACCCCAGGTTCTGAGAAGCATCTTGCCCCTCTGTCACCCCAGCTCCAATTCTCCCTTCAACAACATCTCCCACCAACCTTGCCCAGAATCCCTCAGGAAGCCAAATGCTGCCCTTGTTTTCACACGTAGACAAATGTCCACGGTGCTATGGGGATGGGGGTGGGACACGGGCAGGGCTGGAATTGCTCAACGTTACTAAGTGTGACGCCCGCATCATAGCCCTGGACTCATAAATCCGCACGCAGAGGCAGAGGAACTATCTGTGTAGCTTGTCATTTCTGTGTCTCCTGTCGCCATAGCACCTCTGCACACAGCAAACACGCAGCAGGGAGCAGGAACCGGGAGACGCCCTCCCCTGAGTTCCGTATCTGGGGGCTGTGTGCGGGTGTGAGCACTGGACTGGGTTCTGGGGACCTTTGTATGTGTGTGTGTATTTAAGGGACTCCTCCCGGCCTTGGTGGAGCTCAGAGTCTACGGTGGGAGCAAGGGCTCAGGGGAAGAGAGTGACTAGGGGTCCTTGTGGGGTCTGGTTAGCCAATGTTTCGAGCATCCCGTGGGGGGGGACACACCAAAGAACTAGAGGATCCCCTGTTGTTTGAGAGCCCACCCTGAGCTAGAGGTTCACGTGACGGAGGAGACAGAGCAAGCACAGGAACAACCACTGGAGGGCTTCCTGGAAGAGGGGGTAGGGATAGTTCAGGAAGACTTTGGTGGACATGACAGGACTGGTGCAGACTGGAGGGCAGAAGCCCCACGAGGAGCAACAGCATGGCCAAAGGCTAGGCAGCTATTAGAAAGGAGTATTCTGGGGGGTGCAGAGGAGGTCACAGGAGAACAGTCTGACTGAGGCGGAGGGCCAGAGCACCAATGGAAGCCCAGAGTGTCTGATTCTTTCACATCTAGAATGGGACAGGAGGACTCAGTAGGTCGTGAGTGGGGTTCTGACACAGAGGCAGCTCAGTAAATGGCACATCTGGACAAGAGAAGCTGGTTGGAGAAAAAGGCAGGAGGAAGGGAGAAGGGCAGGGGGTTAGACCAAGCCCAGGACACAGGCCTCCCTCCAAGGGGCGAGGCTCTCGGCCTCCCAGCCAGGCCTGTGTGGCCCAGGGAGTGACCATGGAGATAGCCCACCCTGCTGTCCACTCCCACAGCTGAGCCCACAGCCCCTGAGTGCCCAGCGGCTCCTCTGGGCATCTGTCTTCCAGCCCTGGCCTCAGGCAGGGGGATGCCACACACCAGCCTCGCTTAGGGAAGATGGGGTGGTGACCATCTGAGGGGGAGCGGGTGGGGTCACACTGTTATAAACGCTAGTGGTTCACTCCCTGGAATCCCTGTGTGTGTGTGTGTGTGTGTGTGTGTGTGAAAGAGACAGACTGCATGCTGGGGGTCATTCAGGACCACAAAGGCAGCAGGCTCTGTTCCCTCTGAACTTGGGGAGGGGAACTCAGTCCCCGGGGGGGCAGCAGGAGGCTGGGAGTGTCCTTTCTGTGCACTCATCTGTGGCCTTCATAGCCTCAGCCCAGCCCTGCTCTCCCAGGTACTCCTGACAGCTGAGGAAGGCACCAGGCAGAAGGGTAGGAATGAGGGGGTGATAAGTCTTAGAAGAAATTAAGAGGGAAAATGCTGTCTCTGGCCTCAGAAGCAGGGGCACGCATTCTCTTGGATGCTGGGGGTACAGAAGTACAAAGCAAACCGACCAAAAAGGGCACTCAGGTCTTTTCTCTTACTACACCTCTTTCTGTCTCCCTCTCTCTCTCCCTTACTCCCTCCTCTGTCCACCACGCTTTCTTCTGTCCTGATCTCTCCCTCTCTCATGCCAACTTTAGCCAGTGGTACCCACCTCTGCGTCGACTTTAGTTTCTGTCTCTCTGTCTGACTCATCGCTGCTGGTCTGCACATCCACATCTTGTATCATAATAAAATCGTCCACCTTGAGCAGGCCCATGGCCTGCTGGGCCTTTGCTTCTGTTAGTGGGATTGTGGTGGGGAGGGGGGTGCCTGGAGCCCTGAGGATGGTGCTTAGCCAGCTCAGGGCTCTCCCTCAACCCTCCCCCAGGGGAGTCCCCTGCCCCCACCCCAGTCTCTTCCCCCAGGCTGCAGAGTCCAGTCTTGCGTCCTTGGCTTCCTTCCCGCTCCCTACCCAGCTCTGACCCCATGTGCCAGGGCTTGCACTTGTGGAAACCATGAGCCCTTTCCACACTCTGCCAAGGACGTTGGGGAAACATGGATCCCCAGGGTGGAGTCCCCGCCGTTTAAATGAAATGTCACAGCCCTCTCTCTCCCTAGCCCATCACCCCGGCTAGGCTTGCTTCTCGGCTCTTGGGCTCCAGGTACCTGCCAGGCACACAGAGCAGTGCATCCTCCCAAAGGCCCCCCCTGTGCCTCTCCATAGCCCGACTGCCTGTTAAAACTCCAAATTGTTGTGTGACAGCCTAGAACAAAGCAATGGAAGCAGCTGGACCAGTCTGGCCAGTTTCTGTCCTGGACTCTGACCTAGGCGCTCCGGCTCACGGCCAGACTGGCTGGAGGTTGGATAAAGATGGGCAGGTGGAGGGGGGCAGGTGCCTACCCCAAGAACCCCTCCTTAAGGCACCTCACTGGGGCTGCCCCCCACCAAGGGCCCAGCAGGGCTGGGGTGGGATACCTGTGTGTATAGGGCAGGCAGAGTCCTCCCAAGTATCTTCATTTGTCCCTGAAACAGTTTCATGGCCGCTGTGTAGACAGTTGGCCAAAGAAAGCATTTTGCAAGAACATTTGAATCGGCAGTTCTGTGTACATGGGACCTGTCTCCCAGAAATGCATCTCGATGTGGCCATTTCACAGAGAAGGAAGTTTATGACCACGCTCCCCAAGTCTTCCTCCCTCCTCCCCACCAACTGGCCTCCTCCATTTTGCCAAAGCAGACAGGGCTTACTCCGGAAAGGAATGGTGAAGACTCTGTTGCTTAAAGCACTCTAGCTAGTTGTTATCTCAGTGCCTGGGTGGCTCAGTGGGTTAAAGCCTCTGCCTTCAGGTCATGGTCTCAGGGTCCTGGGATCAAGCCCCACATCGGGCTCTCTGCTCAGCGGGAGGCCTGCTTCCTCCTCTCTCTCTGCCTCCCTCTCTGCCTACCTGTGATCTTTGTCTGTCAAAGAAATCAATAAAAAAAATCTTTAAAAAAAAAGCACTCCAGCTAGTTGTTTTCAAAATAATTGTTTGCATCAGTGAGTTAATCATTTTGTATTATCCTTCCTACATGTCTCACTTTTATTATCAATTGTTTTCACATGACAGATGTTCAGAGGGTCAACTGCAGGCACTTCTGTCCTTTGACCTTGGCATTAGCTGACAGCAGGTGACCCCATCCCTTCTCCCCAGGGACCGTGACAAGGACTCCCCAGGCAGGAGGAGATTCTCCATTGCCAAGAATTCCTTCCTCCACCTTCCATTCACTTACCCCATCTTTTGAGGGTCTGCTTTGGATTGATAAAATTTGTAAGATTTATCAAGTGACTACTCTAACTAATTATTTATTAAGCCAGACACTGTGCCATTGTGCTTAATTTCACACCTGACAGCTCATGAAATCATTATGATAAATCCCATAAAGTAGGTACTATTTTCTCCCTTTTTACAGATGAAGAAACCGAGGTTCAGAGTGATAACCTGACTTGCGTAGAGGCCACACCTGCTTCTTCACCTGATGTTCCCACCTGTACAAAAAGACGCTGACCTCCACATCAGGCAGAGTGAGGGCTGGCTGGCCAAGGGCAAGTCTGAAGGCAAGCACTGGAAAAGGAACTCAGAGAATCTTAGTAAACAGGGATCATTGGTAATTAACAAATTCATTCTTTGAATGTGAAACTGCAGCTAAAATTGAGATTTGGTCTTAGCTCCAAAATGGGCTCAGTCTTCCTTCTGTTGATTCCAGGCTTGGTTAGGGGAGAGTCAGAGCTGGGAAAGATCACCACCCCATCCCTCTCTGCACAGAGGAGGAAACAAGAAAGGCCCAGGTCACCTGCTACCAACTAGCTCTCCTCCAGACACAGCACAGGGTCTAGAGCTTCAGCAGACAAGGCTCTACCCTTAACGGATCCTCTAAATCATTGGGGTACTGCACTGGCTGTTTGTTGCTTACTGTCTTCCTCCCTCCCTCCTTCCCTCCCTCCCTCCCTCCCTCCCTCCCTCCCTTCCTGTCTTCCTCCCTTTTTAAAATAGTGGGCTTAAGGGGCAGTTCCAATCTTCTGCATCAGAGCATTAGAGGTGGCTTTTCTTTTTTTTTTTTTCCCCCTTTTTCTGTTCCTTTTTTTTTTTTTTACAGAGAGAGAGGAGGGGCAGAGGAAGAGAAAGAGAGACAATCCCAAGTAGGCTCCTACACCCAGCGCAGAGTCCATGGGGCCCCATCTCATGACCCTGAGACCATGACCTGAGCTGAAATCAAAGAGTCGGAGGCTTAACCGACTGAGTCACCCAGGCGCCCCGAGATGGCTTTTCTGCTAGGGTGGCTTTGACATGACATCTGCGTCTTGTGGGAACAGCAGTCACTCCACTCTGACAGTACAGTAGTAAACCAGAAGAAGCAGCAGTAACGCCATCGGTCTGATCGACGAACTTTCGTGAAATGACCACGGCGTGCAGTGGACTCTTAGGTCCAGTGCTGTGAAAAGTGAAAGATGCGAAAATGCTATATACTGAGCCTCCAAGAGCTTTTTCTGGTTGTTTCTCCTGCATTATCCCATTTTGTCCAAGAGCAGTCACTTTGCAACTTTTTCTAAAAACAAACTCTGTGGCTGGATTCTTTTGGGTTCTTTATTTTGGGTTCTTTCCGTGTATGAACACTCTCATCCTTACCTGGGCCTTGTGAGTTGGGCACGGTCTTCATTTCATAACCTGAGGCGCCTGGGGGACTCCGTCGTTAAGCCTCTGCCTTAGACTCGGGTCATAATCCCAGGGTCCTGGGACTGAGCCATGCATTCAGGCTCCCGGCTCAGCCAGAAGCCTGCTTCTTCCTCTCTCACCCACCCTGCTTGAGTTCCCTCTCTCGACATCTCTCTCTCTCTCTCTATCAAATAAATAAATAAAATCTATTTTTTTAAAAAAAGGCTGTACCAATAAATAAATAAATAAATAAATAAATAAATAACTGGAAATCCTCAAGCTCAGACAGGGTATTGAATCTAAGTGTCAAGTACCAAGGATCCACAGCTGGGGAGGAACAGCGCCGGAAAGTAGATCTGCTACAGCCCAGTCTTTCCACGGAAGTTCATGGCCCTAAGGAGTGTTTAGAAACACATCTTTCACGGAGATGTGAAAGGTACCCGGGAATGGGAATGTCATTCAATACACTTGTTTACAGAGAAACAGCTCAGAGAGGGAAGGTGACCTGCCTTAAGTCACACAGCTGATTAAAGGCACAGCTGAGACCCAAGTCAGGTTTGCCAAATCCCAGGCTGATGCCCTTTCCACCCCAATAACTGCAGAAATGATCAGCCCTGTGCCTAATGCCTTCTTCTTTTTTTTTTTTTAAGATTTTATTTATTTATTTGATAGACAGAGGCCACAAGTAGGCAGAGAGGCAGGCAGAGAGAGAGAGGAAGCAAAGCAGGCTCCCTGCCGAGCAGAGAGCCCGATGCGGGGCTCAATCCCAGGACCCCGGGATCATGACCCAAACCGAAGGCAGAGGCTTTAACCCACTGAGCCACCCAGGCGCCCCGTCTAATGCCTTCTTCTCAGGCCACACTACGGCCCGGGTTTGGGCCCGTGGGCTCAGCACAGCATAGGTGCTTGGGGTGCCGCCAAGGGGCACCGTAGACCCTCCAAACTCCTTCATCTGTGCTACCGAACCCTGCTGGCTGCTGATGCTCTCTGAGGAGCCAATGTCAGAGAGGGTGAGAAATGGATTTTCCACTTGAGATGATCTTCACAGGCTCTGGGTCAGTGTCCTGCTTTTCCACAGGTCCGTCCCCTCCTTGAGAACTGGACTGACGCCCTCCTTAGAGACTCATATAGAATCCGGAAGGCCTCGGCTGGCTTTCGGCTGTGCTCTCCTATTCTGTACCTGGTCTGTGGTGGCCCATGAGCACCTCCCCCCACTCTGGGCTCACTTTTTTGCCCTCCTGCCAATGCTCCTGTCAAAAAGTGGCTCCACCGTATCTGTCAAAAAAGAATTTGGAAATGGTCCAAATGTGCGCCAGTACAGGATCCAAAGTATATTCACTCGCAGGAAGTAGCAGCTGTTGACAAGCTCCCTTTGGAGGTTCAGGAATAACCCAGGACAGATTCGGGCTGTGATGCAGTATGACGGTGTGCCCAATGGCCACGAGGGTACCCAAACCTGCACTTGAGAAAGGGCCGAAGGGATTATCTCAAAAATGATGGCAGTGGCCGTGTTAGGAGGGTGAGGGGTAATAATTGTCCCCTCTGGTTTCTAGACTCTGTGATCCTACTAGATTGCCATTATGATGAGAACAATAGCAAGAAAACCAGTGCCAGCTTCAGAACCCAATCTCCTTTGCTATCCCACCAGCCTTTGCCTTCTCCGCGCTCACACCTGCAGCCCACCTGGACCCCACCATTGGGTCTCCCTGAGAGCAGCTGCAGCTGGTGGGTGGGTGACCCAGAGGTGTTCAAGCGTCCTCTCTCCTGGGGCAAAGACAGTATTTCACCTGTCACTTACTCACATCTACACTCCGCACCCCCGCCAACCCCGCCGGCCCCAGTCCCCTGTAACCAGTGCAGTCTTCTTCAAACACTGGCTGACTTGTTGAGGACTGAGATGGATGTTGGATTAACTCCCCTAGACTCAAACAGACAGAACTACCTGGGCTCTCATCCAGCAAAGGCCTAGGATGAGACTTAAGTGGCTGTGAATATTCGCGGATCAAAGCTAATAAACAAGACCTTAGAACAACAGTGCCTAGGTTTGAATTCTGGTTCCACTCACTGGTTGTGTGACCTGGAACAAGTTACTTAGCCTCTCTGTGCCTCAGTAATAATCCCTACTTCCTAGGGCTGTTAGGAAGCCGAAGTGACTTAATATTTGCAAAGCAGGTAAAACAACACCCAGCAACTTGTACATGCTACATAAATAGGAAAAAAAAAAGTAATTATTTAATTGAAACCAGCATGAACTGTCCCTTCATTCACTGCCTCTCACTCATTCTGTATTTATTAAACGCCTAATGAGTTCATTAGGCCAGACATAAAGGGCACACACCTCACCATCTAGTAGGAGAAACACACATGTCACCATCTAGAAGGAAAAACACACACATAACAACAGAAAAAAAATTCGTTTTTTCATGTAGAAAAATATGACAATTCTAAGCAGAGAATTGCACAGGATTCTAAGAAAGGCCAGAGAAAGAACATTTACGTATTACCACGTAAACTTAAAAAAAAAAAAGAAGAAGAACAAAAAACAAACCCAAAACCTACAGTTCGATTCCTTGAATCCATTTAAAAGATCCAATTCAGTCTAACTGATGAGTGAATTCAGAACAAGGTTGGGTACACACTAGCCTTTCGGAAAATATTCTCATTCAATACCATCTATTCAACCTCCCTGGATGTTTTTCTTCCTCCCTCCCTCCTCCATGTCCTGGTCACCCAGAAAATAATCTCTGGGTTCACCCTTAGTCCTCAGTTAATGGGTGGGGGAGGGGATATGGGTTCAATCAGACCAACCCTCGGTCGTTTTTAAAACACCACTTATAAATATTTGGGAAGGGAGGGAGAGAGGATGGAGAAAGCTTTAGTCACTGCTGAGATCTCCACTGACCAACCGGGAGCTTTTAACATTTTTCAAAATTCAGGTGGTTTAAGTCAAACCACTGTGAGCCAGTATACGCACAGTTGGTTTAATAACCGAAGGAAAAATGAAATTCGCACCCCTCCCCCAAGTCAATTCAATTCTTCCTAATGTAATCGCTTTTAAACGCCCTGAACCCAGTCAAGCTGGTGTGGTCTGTGTTTGTAGCCCAGGCGGTCCACACCGACCCTGCGGAGTCCGGATCCTCCGGCGAGAGCAGGGCTCTGGGGCAGCGGTGCCCAGGCCCATCCACCTCTCATCTCCCTCTGGCTGCTGCTGACGCGCCTACACCCGGCGAGCCGAACCGCTTTGGGAAGCGCTCGGCACTGGAAGTGGCGGCTGTCACCACCCGCGGGCCGGACTGACGACACCCCCCTGGCCTTTCCCCGGCGGACGCAGCCGGCGGGCACTCCCGGTCGCCCCCGAACTTCAGCCGGCAAACGCTGGACGGGCGGTCTGGCGACTTTTTCTAAACTCCCGGCGCCGGAATCGCGTCGCCAGACCCGGAGCGGGAGAAGCAGGCGCAGCCGCCCGCGCAGCGCAGCGACTCGCGAGTGCAAAGGCTCGGGCAGCTAGCGCTGGGCTCCCGCCCGCCGGCCGCCACGCAGGGCTCTGGGCGCCGCCGGATGCACCGTCTCCTCCCCGGAGATTGCGATGTTGATCAAAGGCTGCGAGACCTGGGGGACATTTGTCTCCCCGGACTCGCAGCTTTCCGAGCAGGGGAAGGGGCAGGAAGGAGCTCCCAAGAACCGGGCGGGGGCGGGCGGAGTGGGGGAGCTGGTGAGAGGGTGTGAGGCCGGTGGGGAGCCCACCTCCAGAGTCGCCTGTCCCGGGGTCGGGGTCTGCATCTGGGGGGGTTGGGGTGGGCGGTGGAACCAAGTTTTCACTCTTAAAGCCTAAAGCGATTCTCCGCACAGAGCCGGTGGCCGGGGTGGGCGGACCCCTCCTCCGCCAACATCCCAGCAGCTTCGCCACAATGATGTCTTTTTTTCACTTGAGTCCTCCCTGCCCCCGCCACGCCGGCTCCAGAGGTCCAGGGAGAGGGACCCGTGCGCAGCCCTCCCCAGTGACCCCCATCACACCCACAGCCCACCCGCGTCCGGCGCTGGCACGGGGCTGGGGGCGCCCGCGCTCGAGGGCTGACCGGCTCGCTCTTACCTTGACGAGCCGCAGCTGCGGACGCCGTCCCATCCTCGGGCTCGCTCGATCACCGTCCCGGACGCCTGGGTCCCTCGGACATCCCAGAGGGGCCGGCCGACAGTGGCGGGCTGGGGCGGCGACGCGGGCTGGGCGGCCGGGCTCCCGTGTCGCTGCCCGGCTCCGAGGTGCCCGGCTCTGCGCTCCCCGGCCCCGCAGCCCGGCCCGGCCCCGCGGGCTCCCGCTCTTCCGGGCCCGGGCAAGTCCGGCCGCGGTTTCCTGACTCAGCCCGGCGGACAGCCGCCTAGCGTCCCCGCCGCCTCCCCCTCCGTCCGCGCAGCTCCCCGCCTCGACTCCCCGCCCCCTCGCCGAGCGTCCCCTCCCCTCTCTCCCGCCCCTCTCCCCTCCCCTTCAGTCCCTCCTCCGCGCCGCGCCCCTCTCCGCGCTCCCCTCGCCTCCCGCGCGCCCTGCCACCGGCCTTCGGGGCTGGCTCCTCGCGCCCTAGCCTTGCTGACCCCCTTTCCCTGCGCCCGGGTTTGCGACAGTCGGCGGGACGCACTGGCAGCGGTGGCGGCCGCCGCAGCACGGGATGGGGGGGGCGGGGGCGGGAGAGGAGGCAGCCTCCCGCCTCCTGCCTCCCTCCTCCCGCCTGACTTGAGGTTGGGGCCTGGGGAGTCCAAGGAGTCTGGGGGAACTTGGGGGGGGCTCAGGTGAACCTATGAGAGCGAGGCGATTGGAGACTGGGGAATAGGGCAGCCCCGAGCGAGCAGAGGCGCCGCGGAAACCGGGTGAAGCTGGGAACTGCGTTTGGGCAGTTCCCGCCCTGCAGCCGACCAGAAGAAGGTCCGCGCCGCGCCCCCTACAGCGGGGTCCCCGCGTTGAATCCGACCCTCAGCACCTTTGGCACCCACACGCCAGGTGCGCGCAGAGACGCGAAGCTCTGCGGGACGAATCTCTCTCGTCCGTTCGTTCATTCATTCATTCATTCATTCCACACTAAGCGCCTGCCCGATTTGGTCCAGGCAAGGGGCTTAACCCGGGAACCCTAAGATGAAGGGGAGACGGCCGTGCCCTGCAGGACTAGCTGGCATCTGAGCACGGTGGAGGGGAAAGCAGAGCGCGCATTGCACTACCGCCGGGGAGAGCCGCTAAGCAAACAGCAAGCAGGGCGTGGAGGAGGCCCAGCGCCCCCCTGTCGGCCGGACCCTCGGGGGAGGGGTCAGCTTCGCTCCAGACCTGGGGTCTTCAGAAGACTTGGCTCCCTATCTCCCTACCCCACCCCCAGCTCTGGGAAGCAGCTCCCACCTCCTCCAGTCCCTTAAACTTACTTCTGCAGCCCTTGCATTTGGACAGAATTTTTGACTTCTTCTACTCCTTCCTTCCTCCACGGGGAAGCTGAAGAGAGAGCTGGAGCCCCCGGCAAAGCCTCAGCCTGCAGCGCCAAGCAAAGTCCCTTCAGAGCCAGCCCGAGGACTTCCGGGCAGAGCACGGTCCCAGAGTGGTGGGCAGCCAGCTTTGAAATCAAACTCTGATCCTAACTTCCCTGGACTCCGTGCCCGGCTGCACCCCATCCCCCTTTCCACCCACTACTCATCACATTGGGCAGGAACCAGGGTGTTCATGGATCCAGCTGATTCTTCACTCAGAAAGGGAGTTACTTTAAGAGATAGTGTGATTTAACATGCACAGTTTTCTTGCGGGGAGACTGAGGTGCAGACTGGTGGTTTACCTGTCTGAAGTCCCATAGCTGTTGAGCCTCAACCTCAGGTTCCTGATTCCTAGCTCAAAGTGCCTGAAGGATTGGGCCCTGAAGGGGCTTGGGGGTCTCAAGTGGGGAGAGGCATTGCCCAGGAAGCCAGCTGGTCACACGGGCTTAGCCACACAGGGTGGCACTTTCTAGATGAAGCACACAGTCCTGAGTCTTGCAAAGCCCCCGTTAGGTTAGTGCTGCCAAGCTGGGCATGCTGAATCCAGCACGGACTCAAGCCACCCAAGCCCCAAAGACCTGGATGCCCCAGCCAGATTGCCGATGTGTTATTCTCAATAAAAGTTAATGTAGAGTGGTCTAGCCTAGTGCACGTTCTGGAGTCAGTTAGCCTGAGTTCGAGCCACGGCTCTTCTGCTTATAAGCTGTATCAACCTGAAAAATTATTTAACAGAGCCTCAATTTTCTCACCTATAGAATGGGGGTAGGAATGCTTACCTCATAGGGCTGTAGGTCGGTTTAAATGAATATTTGTAAATGGCTTGGAATGGTACCTGGCACATAGCATGGGCTTAGTGAAGGTTAGCAATGGTCACTATTACCACCACCGCCCCCCCATCATCATCGTCATCATCATCGTTGAGTAGACCGGAGCTCTAGTGTATAGACCTCATGGTCCCTCCTTTCTAGGCAATTCTTTAGAATTCTTGATTGGAAGGTCATAGAGGCAGTGAACTCTGGAATCAGAGGAGAAGAAGCTGGTGGGTGCTCAGGGAGGTTTCCCCGGGCCATGTTAAGTCCTTGCTCTCCAGCCCAGCCCAACCTTAGAACTGACTCATCAGGAGCCAGACAGCTCCAGATTTCCAGATTCTGTGCTTCTGTAGGTTTCCTAAACACCATCATATTCTGCTTTTCTGAGTCCCATTGTCCTCCCCTTGACCTGATCTTTAAATATGATAATGCCATCGATTAGGCTGTAATGAAGCCTTGCCCTTCCTGCCTTTTTCATGTGGGATTCAGATCTTCTTTTTCTAAAGGAGCATCTACAGATGCTACAGTTTCTCCCCGCCCTGCCCCCATGTTGATCATCTGTCTTGATTTCATGGACTTGACATCTATACTCTGCTTCCCTTCTGGGGTGAGAAGAGGAGAGCTTCTATATCACTCCAATACCTACTTATTTATAGTTTTGGCCTTGACCACTTGCTTCAGGTCAGTTATGAGAATCTCTTGTTCAACATCCCTTCTGTAAAAGGGTTCCATATTCCCTTTCATTTGTGCTGAAACTGCTTCCTTCCACCTTCAAGAGCTTGGCTCTCATCCGTTGGGCCTGATGAAGATGCCATTCCAAAGACTTCTGTGCCCTTCCCCCATCTCAACTCCGGCTGCTCCAGCCGGCCGCCCTGACAGCTCCAGGAGGTCTCCTCAGGAGCCTCCCCACCCTCTTCAGGGTTGCCATCTGCTCCATCCAATCATTCCCTTCCCAGACTCTCTTCAGACCCCTCCTTTTCCCTCTCCTCCTCCTGTTCAGGCCCGGATCAGAATCAGCTTTCATTCATTTAACCTACCAGATTTGAAAGATGGAGAGCAATGAGGAATTTAAATAGGAAAAAGAGACACTTCCATGTCCTTCCAAACAGTAGGAGGGACAGATGTGAACAAGCAGTGATGGGTGGGACCCAGAGAGGGAGGGTCGAGCATACCCCTTCTACCTGTGGGGTTCCACTGGCTTTAGCCCTGGGGATCCCAGTGAGTTTGATGGTCTGGAACCATACTTCTCAGACTACCTGGGCAGAAAAACCTGTTCTTGCTTTTCAAATTTTAAGCTGTTGCCAAATGAAATGATGGCAAGCAAAGTAGAGTAGGGATGACTTCTTAGAAGAAGGAAGGAAATAACAAAGAAAGACAAAATAAAAGCCCAATTTTTAAAGCTAATGATCCAATTTTAACTCTAATGATCCAGTGGACACAAAACTACTCTGTCAAGTTACCAAAAATTTTCTAAATGCTTACTGTCAATTTCTGCATTTACCTTGCCATGGACTCCAAGCATGATCGGTCTGCAAACAATTTGTTGCCAGTCCATGGCAAGGTAAATGACAGTAATGGCAACAAATTGTTTGCAGACCGATCATGCTTGGAGTAGCTCTGGTCTAGAATGCTTCTCAAGTGTGAGGTCAGGAAAATGGCCTCATGGAGGGAGCAGCTTATAAAATCACATGCATATCAGGGGAGATGGTATTAATAATCCCATCCATCTGTGCATTCATTCAACAAACATTTAATGAGTGGCAACTGTGTAGCAGTTACTGTTGAACACCAAGATGAATAAAGAGGAATATAATAGGGCTCTAGCCCTCAAGATGTTCGCAGAGTGGGAGAGGAAATTTTGATAAATAATTAAAAGCTAGTGAAATTAGGTCAATAATATCCAGGCACTGTGGGCACAGAGGTAGAAATGTTAATTCTGCCTGGGGGCTGATGAGGAAGGTTCTACCAAAGAAGTCGTATTGTGCTAGGCTCTGGAGGCAGAAACAGATGTTCAGTCCCATATGGCCAGCCAGCACTCCATAAATGAGTTAATATGTGTAGTGTGCTTAGCGCAGTGCCTGGCACATGGGAAGGGCTTAAAAAATTTCAGCTGTTCTTATTATGAAATCTTATAAATCATCATCATCATTATCATCCACCTAGATCTACCCAGAACTGAGCATAAATTGGGGTTGTGGGGTTGTAGGTAGCTCAGTTGGGGGGAAGAGGACAAACTGACCTTCATCGACCCTCTTTCCTCAGAGGAAAGATCTAGAGGAGGTAGGTTGGGAGCTGGATATTGAAGGACGTGATTGTAGATGGGTAAGGAAGAGAGGAGGTCTTCAAAGCAGGAGGGTCCCGTAAGAGATACAGCCAGAAGAACAAGTATGGGGCAGGGGAGGAGACTGGTCTGGTTGGGACTAGTCATGGGGATGTAGTGATCTGGTGAGGCTCAGCAGAACAGAGTGGGGAAGGGGACAGGCTGAGGATCCCCTTGGATAAGGGACTTGATATTATTGCTTTGCTCATTTATTTTTTTAATGATTTTATTTATTTATTTGACAGAGACGGAGAAAGTGTGCGAGATCGTGCCTGCGCACATGAGTGGGGGTGGAGGGTGCATAGGGAGAGGGAGCCAGAGAAGCAGGCACCACACTGAGCAGGGAGCCGGATGTGGGGCTCGATCCCATGACCCTGGGATCATGACCTGAGCTGAAGGCAGATGCTTAACAAACTGAACCCCCGAGGTGTCCCCCCTCCTTTTCTTCCCAAGATTTTATTTATTTGACACACACACACACAGAGTCTTTCATTTAGAACAACAGATAATAACAATAGTAATTAGGATTCATGTGGCAGTTTGTACCACATAGCTCTTTCACAGATATGTTCTCATTTAATCCCTACAACAACCCTGTAAAAAAAGTATTAACAGCTTCATTTTACAGCATTTACAGTTGAGAAATCTGAGCTCAGAGGCTGATCCCTCACCCGAGGTCACAAGGCTGGCTTTGGCACCATTAGGGCTCTAGCCTGATATCCCCAAATCCCATTCCACATATTTTCCAGTGTACCACAGAGACATGACCTGAGCCTAGACCCCTGGAGGGCTGTTATTTCACTTAGAGAAGGTCCTGGCTCCAGGAAAATGATGCTCTAGAATCATTCTTTCCTTTTACTTTCCCCATGGATAGACAAAAGGGAGGAGCAAAGGCAAGCCATAGGACAAGCTTGGCAGTGACAGCAAGCAAGGTGGGCCGGTCACCAACAGAGGTCTCAGGTGACCTACCCACTCCACCTCCTCTCCCCCAGTCCGAGTCTAGATCAATGAAAGACAAGCATGATTACGCTGGGTACAATGCCTGTATTTTTGCCCTTATTAAGTGTGGCCAAGGAGCACCTGGGGGCTCAGTGGGTTAAGCCTCAGACTCTTGATCTCAGCTCAGGTCATGATCTCAGGGTCCTGGGATCAAGCCCTGCATCAGGCTCTCTGAGGATTCTTTCTCTTTTCCCTTTGCTGCCCCCCACCCCTGGCTTACATGTGCACACACTCTCTCTCTCTCTAAAATAAATAAATAGATCTTTTTTCCCCCCTAAGTGTGGCCAAGAGGAACACTGAAGTTGTTTCTAAGAAAACATTTTAAAGGTGCACTGAAGTAAGAAGTGTTGACACCTTGGGAACATTCTGGAAGAAAAATAGATCAGAGGCACTGGCCATTTGTGCAGATTCAAAAGGAAGGGCACACACTCACATCTCTTCTCAGAGAAATAGCATCCCTCTAGTCTAGACTCGTGGTTCTCAACTAGAGGCCTTTGCCCCCCGGGGAACATTTGGCAAAGTCTCGAGGTATTTTTGGTTTTCATAACCGGGGAAGAGTTCCTGGCATCTCGTGGATAGAAGCCAGGGACACTGCTAAACATCCTCCAATGCCCAGGACGGCCCCCACGGCAAAGATCTGGCTCAACATATCCACAACGCTGAGGTTCAGGCTCCGTGGCCTAGGCTGCAGTTTGGTACCATGGACAGCAGAAACCCAGGCTTTCCATGGGGCTATGATCCATGGAATCCACATTCTATTCTGTCTGAAGACCACAGAAAAGCAAGGGTTCACCACTCTACATTTCTTGAACTCTATCATTTCCAAAACCTTGAGGCCCCAGGAAACACACTGCAGTAACACCAATGATGGTTTGTGTGTGTGTGGGGCGGGGGGGGTTTGCTTAAGGTCCCCGCGCTGGGTAGTTGGTAGAGCCGGGAGAGGACTTAAGGACTCTGGGTCTTCTGTGAATGCTCCTCACCCTCCCCCAGATTAGCACTCAGCCTTCCCACCTCCACCTTTTTTTTACAGGTGTAGTTTGTCCTTTTTTCCTATTCCTAAAATTCTATTTAGAACGAGGAAGTTTCTCGTACAAACCTGCTGGTCTAATAGGCACGGTGCTATTATTTTTGTCTGACAGATGGGTTCATTGAAGTCTAGAGGTTAAATATACAATGTGCTTATCTATCTCCCTGAAGAGCTGTGAGCTCCTTGGAGGGCACATCCTGCTTCCTCTTCACCTCGGTTGGCAGTCCCAGCCGCTGGCAAAGTCCTGCATCTCCGCAGATGCCAAACGAAATGTTTACAGTTAATGGTCAATCTCACCATTGGACTAGAACCCAGGATCTTGCCTCCAGAGTAGTGCGCTCTGTAGGTCCCTGTCCTCTTCTGGGTCCTTCTCCCCACCAGCGCAGCACAGCACTCTCTCTTCTGAAGTTTGGCCTCACCCCAGCCCTGGCTAGGGGCCCCCCAAAACAGTCAGTTACACCTTCCAGGTGGTAAACCATAGAACTGAGCTTCCGTCTGGCCTTTTCACCCTTCCTTTTCCCCACCCTCCGCCATCCCCTCAGGCCTTAAAAAGGGCTCCTGGCAGGAAAGATTTCCCCTCCAGTTTGCTGGGAATTGGAAATGTCTTCATTGCTCCTAGAGAAACTCAGGAAAACTGGTCACCCTGACCTTCACTGGCCACTTACAACTCACAGAGCAAGACAGAGACACTGAAGGGATGTATTAACCAGCCACACTATGAGGACTTCGCTCAGACTCTGATTCAAACAAATTGAAAGAAAAAAAAAAGACCTATAAATAAGCAATTGGAAACATGAATTCTAATTAGATATTTAGAAGTGTGATAATGGTATTGTGGTTATATATTTAAAATGAGTCTTTATCTTTTAGAGACACAACCTAAAATATTTATAGATGAAATGGCATGATGTCTGGGGTTTGCCTTAAAGTGATACGGGGAAAAAAGTGGGCAGGCATATTAATGAAACAAGGTTGGCCGTGAGTTGCTAACTGTTGAATCTGGGTGATGGGTACATGGGAGTTTTATGGTAACATTTTGTCTGTTTTTAATGCATTAAAAAAATTCACAGCATGTGACAGCTTCTTGGGACCACTTAGGGTGTATATATGCCAGGGTTTCCAAACCATCTTCTTCTTCTTCTTTTTTTAAGATTTATTTATTTGATAGAGAAAGTGCATGCATGCTCCTGAGTAGAGGGAGGGGCAGACGGAGAGGGAGAAGAGAAGCAGGCTCCTTGCTGACCTGGGAGCCCGGCGGGGCTCCCAACACTGAGATCATGACCTGAGTTGAAACCAAGCGTTGGACACTTAACCGACTGAGTCATCCAGGTACCCCCGAACCATCTTCTGTGGAACCCCAGGATTCTGAAAAGATGCTTCAGGGACTGAAGTTAGAAATGAGGTAGGGGGAGGAAGTGGTGATGGGAGATTGAGGAGAAGGCTCAGAGGCTGCATTTTCGTTTGACCAGTTTGATATATTAGAGGTATACCGCAAAGGTCCTGTCAACTGTCAGATTCCTGCACTCTGCCCTGCACCACACTGCCTTCCTCAGGCCTGGCGGATGTCCCATAGCTCCTGCAGGACTTAGTAGACCTGAGGTCTGGGTCAAGTTGGCCTATGCTGGGACAAGGGCTGGGTCACGTTCGCCCTGCCTTGAGGCGCCTGTAGGCATGCTCCCTCCCGCAGGCCACTTACTGCCTGATTTCCAAAGCCAGGCCTGTGGCTCAGAGGTGGCCTTTGCTTTGCTGGCTGCCATCCGGCCAGGCCCCAGTGGCTCAGCTGGACATGGGCCAGCACCTCCTGAGCCAGAGAAGTGTTGACCAGGGCTCAGCCTAATGGCCACACAATAGGTGTTCATTCCAGAAAATGAAGGCCTCATGCTGCACGGGTCCCTTCCGCATGAGAGGACTGGCCTGAGGCTGGCCATACTGTTCCATCCCATGTGGTCAGGACAAGGGGGTGACAAAGCCTGAAGTTCTTTCATCCCACCCGCGTGCTTGGTGGGGGAGAAGCACAGAGAGCTCCTGAGGTGTGGAGCAGAGGAGAAGAGAAGAGGGGAAATTACCTATGAGGCAGGTGGGAGATCCCTTCGCAGGAAACAGAGCCTGGTTGGACTTGTGAGGGCACGAAGAGGGAGTGGCTATGTGGGCGATGAAGGAGCTCATGGTGGCTGGGCAGGTCATCCATTTGCCGTTTCATAGCACTCTTTGCATTTCCCTACCTGCTGTGTGCCCCACAGGATCAGCTGAAGACAGGAGAGGGAGTTGGGGTATTTATCCCACTAGCTCTCTCCCTGTGGGGTGGCCTTGGCCTGGTTGTGTCACGTGACCAAGGGCCCCTGCTGTTCTCATGGCAACCTCTCTCCAGAGGTTCTGGTAACTTCTTCTTCCCCTCATCCCTTTGGATCTAAGGAGAGTCAGTTCTCACTGGCCTCGGGGTCCTGCATGACCCCTTGAGGTTTCCCCGTTCTGTGCAAATCTTTGTGAACAGTCTCTTCAATAAACTCTTCTTGAATTATCCAGTTCAAGTGGGCCGTGCATATTCAAATGAGGGAACTAAGGCTCACAGAGAATCAAAGCTTTGCCTGATTTCCTCCCTTGGTATAATATGACCCTGAGACTCACATCCCAGTTTTCTAACCCTCAAACAGGCTGCCGATGAGGCTCAGCTTACCAAATATACTCCATTACAGAAAAACAAATTGGTATTTTGGTGTATGAGTCAGTCTCTGGAAAGTTTGTTTATTGTGAGTCAGACCCCCTGAGCTCTGGCCCACTGGAGGCAAATGAAATGACAAAGTTCCCCAAGGCTACCAAGCTGAGGCCGAGACCCAGGGCTGAGGACTCCTCCAATAATCCCACACAAGACGGACTCCTCGGGCCCCCTGTCACATTGCAAACCCTCATCTTGACTCTGTTACTTTAAACTTCCCTCATCCTAGGAAGGCTTCCCTGGTGCTGCCCACGAGCTCTGTGAGCTACTCCCTTGCAACTCAAAACATCCTTGGGCAAAGTCTGCTTTCCCTGACACCCCGAGCTCTCTGCCATTTCACAACGACTCTCTCGTACCCTGAGCACCACATCCCGCTCGTAGCAGGAACTCAATGGACACTTGTCCAATGAATGAATAACCCAATGGTCTGAGCCCTGCTCCTGCCAGGCCACCCTACCTAGCTCATTTTCTATGTCCTGCATCTGTGCTGATCATAGGTGCTCAGGAGGGGGAGGCTCCGCCATAGGGGATGGCCTGAGGAGTCCCTGCTCGCCGGATCTCTCTCCCGAGACGAGAATGGGGTGTAGGCCAAGTAGATGCTCATCTTGTCAGTGAATGAGTGCTTGTCCCTCCCAGGCTGCCCAGTGCCCACCTACCCCCAGCCCCCACTCTCTAGTTTCTCATAGACAAAGGAGACGGGGCAGCCCTTCCCCTCTGGGGTGGAGTAGGGGTGGCTCTGGCGGGGGAGGAGCTCTGGAGGGCTCCTGGCCACCCCTGGGCTGTGGTGCCTCTGATGTTAGCTCAGCAGAGCCCGTGGAAATGGCTCATTCTGTGTCTCCATCTCCATTTCCCCCTTTGCATGTCCCTGCCTCACCTTTCAGACCACCCCAGTGGCTCCTTCCAGAAAGACAGAGGAGTCACAGGAGACCGAGTTCCATTCTCTCTGGAGCATGTTCCGATGCTCCGGGTGACCCGTCCAGTCACCATAGCCCCTGCCCACCTCTAACACCCCCTCCTAATGAGAGCCCCCTCTCCTCCATCCGCCTCCCCCCCCAACCCAGCCTGGTAGTAGGATTTCTCCTCCACCATGAATGTCAGCCTCCCTAAGCCCTGGGAGAGCCCAGTCCTGCTGATGAGCTGAAGCTGACCTGGTCTCTGGGCTGAGACCACTGTATGTATCTACCCTTCCCCCCCGCCCCACTGCAGCAGGACCAGTACTAATCCCCAAACCCTTTCTCGTCATTATCCCATTAGCCCAATGGAGCCATTTATTGGGCACCTACTATGGGCAAGGCTTTCACAGAGGGAGAGGCAGTGGTGCTAGGGACATGGCTCTGTTCCTTGTGGAACTATAATCTCGTGCGAGCAGCCGCAACGTAAAGGGGTCCGTGTGTGAGAAGACACACCACTGTGAAGCCAGCCGACCGGGCCTTCCTACCAGCCTGCTGTGTGACCTTGGACTAGTCCCTTCCCCTCTCTGGACCTTGGTACTGCTATCTGTAAAATAAGGGTCTGAACAAGGTCGGCATTTTCCAAACTGCAGTTTGTGACCCATTACAAGATAGTGAAATAAATGGGGTGAGTCAGAACTAGCACTGAAATATTAAAAATAGAAAAGGAGCAAACATATCAGAGTACCGCACACTGCAGAAGTTTACACAAAGAAATTCCCTTTGGGTGTGCATCCGTGTGTACACATGCATGCTGTGCGTCCGTGCTTCCCTGCAGGTGCTTTCTGACGATTTTTCAGGGGCTTTGCACACTGACGTGTTGGCATTTCAGGGATCCTGATGTTTGTGAGGACAGTTGGGACCAAAGACTGGAAACTGTGAGTCTACAGTGTCTGCAAATCCAATGCATGATGAGATGGGCTCATTTCATCCCTCCTCCCGTCAATGAGGAAACTGCAAACCAGAGAGAAGTGACCGTGAGCCCTACTGGGTTAGAACCCGTTCCTGGTCCACCATACCCCAAACTGTGGCATGCTGCTGTTGGTGGCTGGGGCGAGATGGGCAGAGAAGAGGTAATATTTCGGGAGGCCGACCAGGGAGTCCTCTGGGAGGGCGACTGCCTACTCAAAAAGCCTGTATTTAAAATAAAACAGTTCAGCCTGGCTTCTCTCCCCCACCGAAGGCGGCCTCCACCCCCGCCCTGCTGGATAATTTCTCGACAGACACATTAGTGAAAGCTGGGTTAACTCTTCACGCCCAGCCCCTAGCACGAGGGCAAGACCCGGACCCCGGGGCCATTCCCTCCCTGGCACCAGCAAAGATTGGATGTTGAGCAGGGGAAGGTGAACCCACAGCCATACTATTTTTAGTCCAAGAATTGGTTGCCAGGGACATTAAGCTAATTCCCTGCTGTATATCAAAGAAGCAACAGCGGCGCTGTTTGCAGGGTCTAATTGTGGGGATTTATTGTAAAATGCAACTTGTCAGGGCTGCCGTGCCTGGGGTTCAATCTCTTTGTCATCAGAATCTGAGCTATTTGCTGATTCCTCCGGTGGAAGGGAAGGGAGTGGGGGGCGGAGAAGGGGCAGGTGCTGTGCCCCGGGACTCCAGACGGTTCTCAGCTGACCTTGCACCAGCAGTCCTTGAGCCCAGGACGGGACAGGGAGAATAAAAGGGATGGAGCCTAGACTGGGGCTAGCAGGAGGGGCTGGGGTGGCTGGGCCCATGGGTGATGAGACTCAACCTTAACTTTCTTGATGACTCCAGATCTGGACAAGGCCCCTGTGGGACCAGACTGCTAGTTTTTCCTCCTGCCCATGGACATGAGCACAGGAGGCCTGGTGGGGCATACAGCAGACAGAAGGGGCGTACAATTAGACAGAAGGAGGAGCCCCTTGTCAGGAGGATGTTTGATGGAGGCAAAGAGGGGACAATGTCTGACCTTGGTGATGGTTATTCTTCTGCCCAGAGGAGGGGAGGGGCATGAGCACACCCCTAGCAGAGCCACTGTGTGCCAGGCACACTGGGCAGCCCCTCAGTGGGATCTTGCTCAATCTTCTGCACGGGGCAGTGGGGTGGTGTCTCTGTACCCATTGCAGAGATCAAAGGCCTTGATAAAGCTCAGGTGAAGAGACTCATCTAAGGTCACCCAGCAACCGGAAGAGCAGAACCTCGATCTCAGAGAGAATGTGTCCAACTCCTGAGTTTTGCTCACCAGCTCTCACTGACCTAGGATCCCAGGAGTTGGAAAGAACCAGTCGTCTTCCCCTTTGCTCCTCCGTGACTGAAATCCTGGGGCAAAAGGCAATCGTCCCTCATCCCTCCGACAAACATGCCAGGTGCTATGCCAGGGCCTCTGGGACAGAGAAATAGAGCATGGTGCTCACCCGCAAGGGGCTTGCATGGAGAGGTCATTCCATCCAGCCCCCTGCCTCCTCTCATCCCCTCCAAAGATAGCAGTCTGCATTTCAAATAGCTCTGGAAAAGAAAAGCTTCCACCTTCCCTGGGTCAGGAAGATTTAGGAAGTTTCTTATCTCCCCTGGAAGGGGTAGGGGAAGGATGGATTGGACTCTCAGCATCTTGGGAGAAGGCTGGACTCAGGCCTACTTTCCTTATTTAGATACCTGGAGTAATGGTGCAGAACAACCTTATGGGAACACTAAATGAGAAAAGGAAGGCCAAACGCCCCTGGCCATAGGTTCAACTTTCCCTAGCCAGGCTAAAATTGGGTTGATCATGATAGCAAAACCCTGTGATCGGGTTCCTGTGTTTGCGGTTCTCCTTTGCAATTATTTTTACATTCTATAAAATTTTGACAGAGACCACAGACCCTGCACATGATGCAAACATCCAAACACGCACAGATCCAACCCTGAAAATTTCCCCCTCCTTCCCTGCTCTTAGCTACCCAATACTTCCCTCCGGAGGCTCCAACTTTATCAGCTTCTTGGTACCCTTCCAGAGATAGTCTGTTTACATAAACATGGAATTACGGCTGCGTATTCTTTTTGTTTTATGCAAACACGCTTCTCTGTACCTTGTTTTTGTCGCCCACTTAATTTTTCTTAGAGATGGTCCCAAATCAGCCCATAAAGAGGGTCCCCTGACATTCCTTTGTCGTGGCTGCCTAATATTCCGCTGATCGGATGAACCATGTTCTACTTATCCCCAGGGCTGGGCATTTAGGTGTTTCCATTTGCATTGCTGCAAAGACATCCTTGTTCCTAAATCTTTTGGCATATATAAGTGAATGTCTATAGGATAAATTCCCAGAAGGGGAATGGCTCACCCATGGACAGGTGCGTTTATAACGTTGGCGCTCACTGTCAAATCGTCCCCCAGATCGATTGTGCCAACTTGCACTGTCTTAGAGTGGGTTTCCCCAGAAGCAGACCCTGGGATAAGGATCCAAAGGCAGGTAGTTTTTTGGGGAGTGATGCCAGGTAGCCCCAGTAGGGAAGGGGAGAATGAGACAGGGAGGGGAAGAGACCAAGCGAGTTACCCCTACAGTGACAACAGCTTAGTCCTCCTAAAGAAACTGGAGAGCCTTTGTGGGGCACAGGGCTCAGGGTTATCCCACTGGGGGCATGAGGGCTCCTCCAGAAAGTGGGGTGTCCCGTTGCCCCATCCTGACAACTTATGAGTGGCTGCCCACCCTGCAGCCCCAACCCAGGCTGACACCGAGTCATTCTGTCCTTGCAGGGTCCCTCCTGGCTGCCAAGCCCTAGAGAAGTTTCAGAGGCACGTCTCCCGTGACTAGACACTAAGCTCTCTGAAAGGAAACCTCATCTGGCACTTCCGTTGTGCCCTGCTCCCACCCTCCAGGCCTCAGCACAAAATGTGCCCACTCCATAATTGTTAACCTGGCCCAAGAGAAGACTGTGCCCTCATTCCCTGGAACCCACACCCTGCATGCCTGCATGTGAGCCCCGAGGCGGGGCAAGGCCACACAGAGGACACAGACACAGATGTCAAGAGTCAGCCCGGCCAAAGCACAGGCCGGCTGCCTCCGAAGCTGGGCAGGGCTGGGTGTCGGAGAGGGCACTGCTCTCCGGGCTCAGGATGCTTCCTCCTACTCTGCCTGTTCTCTACACTGGCTATCCTGCCAGGCTGGCACAGAGATCCAGCCCCCCTCACTGAGGGCCCCCACCAAAGACAGGATTGGGGGTGAGTTGCTGATGGGGGTGCTGGGGCACACTCTCACCCACTTTTCGGATTCCCTGCCCTCACCTAGCTTTATTTAACTGATGGCTACTCTCCCCACCAGGATGCCAGCAGTCAGCCTCAGATGCAAAAGAATGAGAGGAAGCAGAGTCCTCTACTAACTAGGCTCAGAGAAGGACCCGGATCAGGGGTATTAGCCCTTGCTTGAACCAAGCTTGCGGCCACCAGTGACATCAACAGTGAAGGCAGGGAACAGAAATGACCCCCGTGACATCTGCTGATCCAAGTGGAGATATCAGCTGCAGCCTCCCCCTACCTGAGTCCTTTTCCTGACTATCACTAGAAATGCCAGAGAGAAAAACTAGCACCCATGACAATAGGCTCAGTGTCAGGGAGCGGGAGAGGGCAGTTCAGAGGAGCCTGGAAGCCTGGCGGGTATTCCTTATCCCCCTCCCCCCCACCAAGTCTGGCTGGGAAACACTGGACAAGACCTGACCCCTCCCTAGGTCTCAGCTTACTCCTTTGTAGAATAAGGATGCTGTATTAAATTCCACTGATAAATGAGCGTGTATTATGTGGTAGAGAAACCAAGTTGAACACCACGCGGTTCCTGCCCTCAAGGAGGCTGCTGTCTAGCAGGAAATAAGCCCAACGCAGCAACTCTGTGGGAAAAGAACAGAGTCACGTGGTGTGTGAAGGTCATGGGGCACAGAGGAACGACTGGCTGATTCTCCCAGTAGGGAAACGCCATGGAGAGCCCGAGGCTTCTGAAGTGGGCTTCACGGGATGCGTAGGAGTTTTCCAGAGGCGCCGCGGTGACTTTCCAATACGTCCAGTGCCCAAATCCTATTCCCTAGTCCACCTCAGCATTTCCAAACTGCGTCTTACAAAACTCTAATCTTCAACATGTGAACTGAGTGCTGTCAAGAGATGGGAGAGGTTTGGCAAGCAGTCGTCAAGTGCAATGGGTTTCTTAGCTGCGGGACTCCTCAGAGCCTTCACTGTGTTCCTTGCAAAGTGAATGTCCAGGGAAGGGGCAGAGGTGAAGGAAGCCCCTTCCTCATTCTTGTCATTTTGAAGACTTCCTAGGGCTTTCCTAGGGGTACTTCCAGGTGAGCATGGGCTCCGGCAGCTCTGGTCCATCACTCGGCATGGGGACAAGGAGGCCTGGGCTAGCTCCCAGCCCCCTGCCTGCCACGCAGCTATCTGTCCACCCAGGCCTTACAAGCTCAGTAATCTCCAGAGGGCTCTTGTCCTGCTGCCTCTCCTACCTACAGCCAGGAAGGAGGCCCCCTGCATGCTAAACAGGCCTGCCCCTCCGCAGGGCCTCGGAGTGGAGAGTGGGGCTAGGTGGAAAGTGGAGGAGGACGGCGTAGGCGCATGCTCTGGCCTGCCTAGGCCCTGATGGGCTGTGCTGCACCTGCCTAGAGAGGGGGGGCATTCCTGGTTCTCCTGGGCAGCACAAGGCCACGGGGGCCAAGGGCTCTTACCTGGAAGGCCCACATCACCTCGAGGGAGAGCTGAGCTGGACAGAAAGGGAAATCCAGACCGAGGGACACAGACTAACGCTGCATTCCCTTCCTCCCTTCCTTCCTTGTTGCTCCTTCCTTTCTTCTCTCCCTCCACTCACCCCTCCATTCACACACAGTGCCTGAAGCCTGTGTTCTGTACCAGTCAGTGTGGAATTCACATGGTGTCCATTGCTGCTAAAGGAGTCCGTCCTTCTCTTCCTGCCCCCATGATTTCTTTCTTTCTCTTCCCTTTATTCCTCCCCTCTCCTTCATTCCCCCCTTCCTTTCCTTCCTCTGCCTTTTCATGCCCCATCTCCTTTTGGCACATATCCAGTGCTCACTGCATACAGAATTCTGACCCTAACCCTCCAGACGGGAGCTGGAGGCCTCCCACACTGGATGCGCCCAACAGAGGAGAGAGGGGTAGGCTGCTCTATTCCTAGGAAGTAGCTCTCTGGCAGAGAAGTAGAATGAAAGATCAGAGCACTGGTGGGCCCAGAGAAAGGGTCCAAACGTTACCGAGAGCTTACTAGTGTGCTGAGCACGTCCTAAGGGCTATTACGTACACTGGGCAATTTCCTCGGCCCCAAAATGCGTGAAAGTGGTGTTATCGTCCACATGTTTACCCATAAGGGACCCAAGGCTCAGAGAGGTTATGCAGTGGGCCCAAGGTCACACAGGATTTGAGTGGAGACCAGGCGCCATTGACACCAAAGTGCCTGCTTCTTGGACAAGGTGACACAGAAACGGATGAAGGACACAATGGGTCAGACCTCTGGGGAGGCCGGTGAACTGGGGCTGAGGGCAGGAGTGAGTGTGGGAGAGGCTGGGCTGGCCAGGGCTGGCAGGGGTGGGAGTGGTTGAGGGTGGGGGGGGGGGGGGAATCAGACAGGATGAAGAACAGAGGTGAGCCAGGACAGGACAAAGGGCTGCTCAACAAAGCTGGCAAGATGCGAGGTGGGGGCTGGCTTCCCAGAAGTGGCCCATCAAAGACCCCCAGGACAGGAAGACTTTTGGCAGAGGGAGTGGAAGCAACATGGGGAAGTCCTTGCAAAAAGCCACTGGGACTGAGAAACGTAAGCTTCTCTGATTTATCTGCTGTAGGTTATGTGGTGGGTATTGATTTTTTTTTTCTTAATAAAATTTCATCCTGATTTCTTAAAAAAGAAAAATGAGCACAGAGGCACAAGGAGACAGGGAGCTCGGCAGCAAACGGCTTGGTGTAAACTCCTTTGAGGGGGATGAGGCACAGTTCCCTGGAGGGAGGGGTGCACCCAGCCCTGGCTGTGGGAGGGTGCTGGGGGTGGGCAGGGGGGCACGAGAAACATGCTGGGATCAGAGCGGTCCCCCAGACCTCAGTCCCTACCCACTCCCTTCCCTCCCACCATCCACTCTGGGTTGGAGCCCATGCCGCTTCGTGGGTCATGCCTCTGCTGGGACACCTGTACCCACATATCCACCCCCACCTCACCATATCTGGGGCTTCTTCTGCACCACTTGGCAACTATGAGCCTAGGAAAGCCATGTCCCTCTCTGAGGCTCACCTTTTCTGCAAGTGGGATAATGCCACTAGGTGAATGTCCCCACCTACTCCATAGGAATGTTATGATTACAGAAAATAAAAGAACTTTGCAGAAACTGAAAGTATCTTCCAAAGGCAAGGGGTGGGGTGCAGGGCTATGGCTGCCCACCCCTCTGCAGGGCAAGCCTTCTCCCCCTCCCCCAGTGCCTCCCTCGCTGGCACCCTCTCCTTTCCCCCACCCCCACCCTACCCATTTCCTGGTCCCTGGAGGGGCTGCTTAGTTTCCCTTTGGCCACCTGTCCCCAAATCAAGTAACTGACCCCACAGGGCACAAATCAGATAATGGTTTATTCCTCAGGAACCCTCCATCTCACGCATTTCTATTTGTAAATAGATTTTTTTCCCCCCGTAAAGCAGAAACACTGAAACAATGATATGAATACTTATCTAACATCTCTGTTTCGCCTGTTAAATTTAGGATAAAATTTCATTCGGCGCACGGTTGAATGTAACCCCAGTTTCTGAGTACAGATGGGGACTTTCTGTCCAACAAAACTGTTATCAACCTCTGCTTAAATTCATTCTGACTTCTCCCTTAGCGTCTCTGGAGCTACTTTAGTTTTCAAAATCCATGGCCCGGAACTATCCGTAGACATCTGCAAGCAGTCTGCTTTAAAAAAAATAAACATAAAAATATAAAAAAGCCTTTCCAGGTGCTGCCAGCTGCCCAACTAAGCCACCGACTACTAATTTTATAGGCAGGAATTCACCTGTTTTCCTACCCCTACACCTTTCCAACCCCTTCTTCCCGAGAAAAATTTGGCCTTTAAAAAAAAATCATATTTCTGGAAGATCCATCCCCCGAGGTCCACAGTCTTCTATAATCCAAGCCCTTCAGCCAGAAACACTTTCGTCCCAAGAGAGAGCTTCCGTGGAGTGCAGCCCTGCACGTGGAGGTGGTTTCTCTTCTTCTCCAGACTTGTCTCCCACCACACCCCTCTTGGGTCAGCCTCACCAGCTCCCCGTCACGCCCTCTTCTCTGCTGTGTCCTCCGTCTGGAATATCCTTGCCCCGTGCCTCTTGGAGGCTCAGAACAAAGGTCACTTTCTGCATAGAGCTTTCCAGAACCCTACCAAGACCATGAGCACTCCGTCTGTTGAGTTTCCTTATACCCTGCCTCGTGAAGTGGTTGAACATCAAACCACAGGGGGCACGGTCCCCGCTCCACCATCAATCTATATGATCTTGATAAGCTGCTTAACCTTCATCAGCCTGTTTCCCCCTGAAAAACAAGGCTGATTAATAATAACACCTGCCTCTAGGGACTGTTGGGAAGATTGAACACGAGTCCGCGTACTGGCCTGATGCGTGCATGGCAAGGGCTCCTCAGACACTGGATGATTGCAAGCGCCCTGCTTACAGATAGATGTACATTTCTTCCAATAGGCGGTGAGCCCCTTGAGCACATGAACCAGACCTTACTCTGCTCTCGGGACAGCTCTGATCCCACCCCATCCGTACCGCTTTCATCAAATGCCCCAACCTCATGGTCCTTTCTGTTCCTTGAGACGCCCCATCCTTCCTTCTACTCCTCTGTATGCCTTAGGCTTAAGTTTGTACACAAATGACAAAAGAACAACAGTGGTGGCTTGAAGGAGATGGAAGTCTATCTCCCACAGACATCTGGGCATGTAGTTCAGGGCTGATAGGGTGTTTCAATTTTAAGGCCTCGTGCCTATTGTTCTGCCTATTTTGACTCCCATGAGCTCCTGGCCTCCAGTTTCACAGTCCAAGATGGCAACTTCCATGTTCCCAGTAGTCAATATGGAGGAAGGGACAAAGAGGAATGATAAAGTGTGTATTGGTGCTGTCTCTCCCTCCCACCCCCCACCTTTTTATTTTTTTTTAAGATTTTATTCATTTATTGGACAGTGAGAGAGAGCACAAGCAGGGGAAGCAGCAGGCAAAGGGAGAGGGGGAAGCAGGCTCCTGCTGAGCAGAGAACCTAATGGGGGGCTCGATCCCAGGACCCTGAGATGATGATCTGAGCCGAAGGCAGAGGTTTAACCGACTGAGCCACCCAGGCGCCCTGTCTCTTAAGGAAGGTTCCAGAGGCTATCACAGGACTCTTTCACTTGTATCCATTGGTCAGAACTTAGTCAAATGGCCATAGTTACCTACAAAGTATGCTGAGAGATTGTAGTCTTTATTTTGACTGGCCTTGTGCCCAGATAAAATTTCTATTTCTATGGAAAGAGAAGAGCGTGAATATTGGCGGGAAACTAACAGTCTCTACCACCCCCACACAACGCAACATGTATTTTTTAAGTTTAAAATTTAAAAAGAAGTTTAACTGAGATAAAATACATATAAAATTGCCCTTTCACCCATGGTTAAGGGCACAGTTCACCGGCAAGAAGTACGTTCACTCAGTTGTCTCACCACCACGCCATCCATGCCCGGAACTTCTATCGTCTTGCAAAATGGAAACTCTGTCCCTATTAAACGCTAGCTCCCCATTCCCCCTCCTCCAGCCCCCGGCAGCCACCCTTCTGCTTTCTGTCTCTATGAATTTGACTCCTCTAAGTACCGTAGATAAGTGGGATCCTATGGTGTTTGTCTTTGCACGCCAGGCTTATTTCACACAGCATATTGGCCCCGAGGTTCGTCCACACTGCAGCATGTCTCAACGCTTGATTTTGTATCGTCGCATGGTAATCTCTGCTGTTCCTTCATTTCGGACATGCCCTCCGACTAGAACCAAAGATCCCCATTCATTTGACAAGATAGGGTCGGAGGATTGACGTGCGGCAAGGAGAAGGCCAAGTGCTGGGATAGGGCTCAGGGCAATGGCGATGCGCAGGCTCCTGTCTGCCTTATAGCACCTTTCCGGGGCGGTAGCTCTTCCTGCTGCCTCATAACTCATCGTTCGGGGACTGACCGGGCATGCTGGGCCCCCGTCCCTGGGATTTCTCAGTGTGTTCATCGGGGGACACTTAGACCAAAGACCCCACAGATCACCTAACCTACCTTCTCCCATGCTTTTTGCCTGGCTGGCGTCCTGTCCCCACGCCCTTCCCGTGTCCCCAGAAAGCCCTTTCACTCCGTCTGTTCTCAGTTGTGTTTTCCTTGCTGTTCCCCACTGCAAGAGAAAGAGAAGAGCCTGAGAAGAGGTGGGCCGGGGGTTAGGTTGGGGCCAGAGTCAGTGTGCTCTCCCGGAAGACCGCCCCTCCTCCAACCCACCTCTCTGCCTTGCACTCCTGAAGATGACACACACACCTCTAGGGGGTGTCCCCGAATACACTGGGCGCTGCCCCGAAATACACCTGGTCTTGTTCCTGAATCTCCTGAAACAAACTGTTAACATTGAAACAAACAAACGACAAAACCCAGATTCCTGGGCCCCACTCAAAGCCTCCCGAGTAAGAATTTCTGAGGGGCTGCCTGGGTGGCTCAGGTTTTGATCCTGGGGTCCTGGGATCGAGTCCTGCTTCTAGCTCTCTGCTCAGTGCTCCCTCTGCTCACTGCTTCTTCCTCTCCCTCTGCCCCTTTTCCAGGTTGTGCTTTCTCTCTTTTCCTCTCAAATAAATAAATAAATAAAACTTTAAAAAAGTAATTTCTGAAGACGAGGGAGCAGAAATCTTCATGTCTAAAAAGAGCCCCAGTGGCTCTGATGTAATGAGCTTGGACCTGGGCACCACTAGTGTACAGAGGGAAGAGTTTGTTGGAATTGGAAAGCCTGAGGTCCAACATCAGTTCCAACACTTATTTGCTGTGCAATCCTACCAAGTTACTTAACCTCTCTGAGCCTCATAGCAACCAACACTTGCCTTATAAGGCAGTGGTGAGGAAAAAAAAAAAAAAAAGATGCATGTAGCGCACTTAGCCCAGTGCCTAGCCAGCCCAGGACCCTAATAAGTGGGGAGTTGGTTTTACAGTTATTATTACATCATCAATAATGATTATCCAAACGCCTGGCACAGCCCACTCTCTCTAAAGAGTGCTGTCGCCAGCCAAGCACCCGCCCCTCCGCGGAGAGAGTGTCTCAGGTTGAAAGCCAGATAAAAGGCAGCAATGGGGCTATTTGCTGGATGCTGGGCTCAATGAAAGTAAAAGCTCCAGGGAGCCCAGGGAGATGAAAGGAGGGATGCGCCAGCCACGCTCTCCCCAGCAGCTTCCTGCGGCAGGCAGGCAGGCAGCTTCGAGCAGCTTCAGGGCAGGAAAATCACTGGGGGAGAAGTTCCTCTGGGCCCTTGGCGCCACTCTAGAGCCCCCTGCTCCTGGAGGGGAAAGGGACCGAGTTTTGGAGGGAGGCCCATGGGGATGGAAGAATGGAAGGCCACGCTGGTCCAGAGAGAGCTTTTCAAGCACGGTCTCAAAACTCCATGCCCGTGTTGCCTCCTCCAGCCCGAGTTCAGGGTGTCCCTGCCCATCCCCTCCTCCTTTGCACCGTTAGCCACTCTGCTCTGACGCTCATCCTCCCCTCCCACGGGAGCGGGGCCACTTGTCTACGTTACCTTGCACCGCTGTGCCCTCCACCCTGCACAGGCCCTTCCCCTGCCCTGCAAGCCCCCTGAGCTGTCTCTGGACCCCTTGCTTTGTACTCTCTTGGCTCCTAGCCTCTGGCCCTTGGTTGGCTCTTTCAGTCTGTAGGTCCTAGACGGCCTGTCCCTTGACTGTTCCTGTCCAAAGTAGGCCAGCTCACTGCTCTCCGTCACAGCACCTGTATGTTTCCTTCAGAGCATCTACCCAGTCTAGAATCATCTGGCTTATTAATTATGTACTTGCTTATTGTCTGTCTCCTAGGGAGGGGAGCACCTGAGTTCTGTGGAGGTAGGAATATCCGTCCTACTCACCTCCCTATGTCCAGAATGAAAACCCAGTGCCTGATGTAGAATGGGAGCTCGGTGCACAGGGCTGAACGGTTCATTATCTGGCCATCTTGGTCCTTAACCCCTGGCACAGTGCCAGGGACCTGGAGCTGCCGAACAAATGCTTGTTGAAGGAACAGATGATACCCTGGGCCTCTACTGAATTGGTTTATGACCAAAATTATCTTCTTAGAGTGATCCTAGCGCTGGATATCCGTTTGCTCAACAATATTTATCCAATAGCTACTATCTGCCTGGCACCGAGCTAGACTCGGGGGGATAAAGCAGAAATCAGAGTCCCTCCCCGGTCTAAATCACAGAGGAGCAGAGGTGAGCTACGGGGAGGGATTTTCTGGGAGATGAGCATAGAGGCTCTCAACATCACAGCCACTTTCCTCCTGTCTTTTTCCCTGAATTCGGGAATATTCTAATATGCCATTACCGTAGTTTGGGTTTGCTGGTGTGGGGGTTTGCTGGCAGGGGTTTGAATACTGGAGGAGGAGCCAGAGGAAAATATCTCTTTGCAGGTGGGACCAAAGCAGCCAGAGGTCAGCAACCACGCTTCCCCTGCCCCCATCCCTGTCCCTTGGCTGCCACCCGCCTACAATCCAGACAGCCTGCCGTCAGGCACCTTCGTTACCCAGACTGATGTTATGCAGAAGGAGATCTGAGACAGCTTTGCTGTGTCTGACTTTCATCGTAGGAATGTCGAGCCCTTGGTCACTGGATCGGCACAGCTCCGTTACTCTGTGCCGAGAAACCAGGCTTAGGCAAAAGGTTCCTGAGAGGATCTGGAAGGAGTCCTGGGGGTCCAGGACGGCCTGCTGGGTGAGGTGCCAGACTCTGTGCTGAGTGCGGAGCCAGACATGGGGCTCGATCCCACGACCGTGAGACCATGACCTGAGCTGAAACCAGGATTCAGATGCTTAACTGCACCACCCAGGTGCCCTGAGACTGTGTATATGCAGAGTTTACTGGCACCTTGATCCTGGACTTCCCAGCCTCCAGAACTGTGAAAAATAAAGTTAAGCACCTGGTCTATGGTATTTTTATTCTAGCAACGCAAATGAACGAAGGCACTGCTCACGGGCCTGGTCCCCTCAAGTGTCTGAGGTACAGCCAAACACACAAATAACCCCCTTTCCTGAACGCTCTATATTTCAAGGTCAGCCCATTTCTGTAAGTCAGGCTCTCCCCCTGTGGGGGTGAGGGATGCCCATGACCCTGCAGTCCTGTGTTTCCCGAACCCCACTGCATTGGTCAAGCAGCCCCTAGGTTCTAGGAGAAGGTCTCTGCCTGGAAATGAGAAATCTCTGCGTGGAAGATCAGTCCCAAAAACCCCGATGTGCCAGAGCTGGAAGGGGCCTTGAGATCTTTCGTCTAATGCCCCTCTTCTTACAGAGGGGAGTCGAGACCTAGAGAAAGAAGACACCTCCAGGCTCACCCCAGAGTCTTTTGGTTCTACACACTACCCTGTACACAGTAGGTGCTCAGTAAATACCAGCTGAATAACTGAATGACTGAGTGGACAGCTGATGGGTGGTTGGATGCTGGATGGATGGGTGGATGGATGGATGGATTGTTTCATAACTTTAGGAAAGGAACAAAGACATCCTCCTGGCTTCCTGTGGTGTGGTTCATTCTGCAGAACCACGGAAATGTATCAATAAACCAAATGAGCAACTAGACACCACCCAGAAGTGCATCACATACTACCCAGCAGCGAGCAAATTGGCTTCGGGAACAGCAAACTGTGCCAGACCAATTTAATTTCCTCTCCAGTGATAGAGTGACGGGCCTCACTGGCGAGGGGCGAGAAGAAGCTGTCATCTATCTTGATTTCAGGGTGGCTGTTGGCTCTGTCTTACATGATATTCTCATCAACTTGCCAAGGAAACACTGCATCCCAGTGTCCCCCCCAGGGGTGGGCAAGAGGCCGAGGCCTCACACGAGAGGCCTCGTCCCCACGTCAACTTCCCAGGGGGCACTGGGGTCCCATTCAGACACCGGCCGGTGCGTGCCTTCACCAGGGGGCCCCTGGAACAAGGAGAGGTCCAGGTGCAGACACATCTGTGAGTAGGGACATACGTGCATGAAGCCATGTAAACACATATATGTACTTGCAAACATGTGTGTGTTGTACCGGGCAGGGGCCATACATAAGCCTAAGGAGGCTGGAGTTGGAACCTGAGATTGTGGGGGAGGGGAAGACGGTGGGGGAGGGGGTGCTGAATTGTTCATCAGTGGCTTACATGAGAGGCCTGGGTGGCTCGGTCAGTGGATCATCCAGCTCCTGGTTTCGGCCAGATCATGATCTCAGGATCCTGAGACGGAGCCCTGCGTGCTTAGCGGGGAGTCTGCTTGAGATTCTGTCCGTCTCCCTCCCCCTCTGCCCCTCCCTCTGCTCTCTCACTCTCTCTCACTCTCAAATAAATAAATAAATAAAAACTTTTGGAAAAAATAAGTGCTATCTGATTGAAACAGAATCCAAGCCACATATAAGATTTTCAATTTTCGAGTAGCTGCATTTAAAAAAGTAAAAAAAGACAAAAAAAATGAATTTTAAAATATATGTTTGCTTTTTGCCCTTTATACCAGCTCACTAGGTGCTAAGTATAATCATTTCAACATGTGATCAGTAAAAAATTGAGATATTTTATTCTTTTTAAATTTTGTATAAAGTCTTCAAAATCCAATGCGTATTTTACACTCACAGCGCATCTCCACGTGGAAGCTAACTTCAGACACAGTATTTCTCATCTGAGAGATTAGATCTGCATTTGGATTTCACTGAATTACAGTTGAAAGGGCAGGTTCAGGGGTGCCTGGGTGGCTCAGTCGTTAAGCATCTGCCTTTGGCTCAGGTCTTGATTCCAGGGTCCTGGGATGGAGTCCCACATTGGGCTCCTTGCTCCACGGGGAGCCTGCTTCTCCATCTCCCACTCTCCCTCCTGTGTTCCCTCACTATCTCTCTCTCTCTCTCTCTGTCAAATAAATAAATAAAATCTAAAAAAAAAAAAAAAGGGCAGGTTCACATACCCAAATGGTTCCAAACATTTGGAAAAGTTTTTAAATAACTGATCCCTGTCAGTTTTTAAGTTTACACTGGTGTAAACCTAGCCACATTCCAAGGGTCCAAAAGCCATCGGGGCCTCTGGCCACCAGGGGCTTGAACCCCAGCCCAAGGAGGTTCGGTAAAGGCAGGACCGTGTGGAGGGGGCGTGGGCCAGAGCTCATGCTGGAGCCGTTTCTTGCCATTCGCCACCACCTGGCCACAGAGGGGCTTCATCCCACAGGTGGTGGGGAATGTGGGATGAAGCCCCTCTGTGGCCAGGTGGTGGCGAATGGCAAGAAACGGTGGGTTAAGGGACAGGAAGCCACAGCTGTTCCAGGGGCAGGTAAGTGGGGGGAGAAGAACAGGGGGGATCCCCAGACTACAGATGGCACCGTGGGCATCTCCCAGTCCCTAGGACATAGCCTCAGGACCCCTTCCCTCTCCAGAAGGAACTCTGGTGTTACCTATACCCTGGGCTGCGTTCTGCCCATCTCCTTGGCCACAAGTCTTCCCACCTCAGCCTCCACCCAAGGCACCACCTTGGCGTTCCTACAACCACCCTCTAGCCATCTGGGCGAGCTCTTGCTGGCTGTAGCTCGGGCTGGGCAGATCCAGTTCCTGGAGGGTGGGCTGCCCACACCTGGATGGTCCCTGCTGCCATCTGTACCCTGAGATCCAGAGATCGGGGAGGAGGGAAGACTGCTGTAGGGGCAGGCTTGGGGAGCACTCTGGTTCGGGATGTGCCGGCTTTGAGGGACTCGAGGGAGGCTCTGAGCCGTGTCCAGCAGATGGCTAGAAACACTGGATGTGAGTTCTTCCTGGAAGGAAGGCAGGAACAAGCTTTAGTTTGAGGAGTCGCACAGCCGTGGTATACACACGGGTTTGCACACCTTCTCTTCCCACTGGCCATTCCACCAGGACCTACATAAAATCTCACAGTGTTCCTTAGTTCTTCCCCAAGCAACAACTCAGTTCCCAGACTGAGCTTCCAGAGGGAAATTGGATTGGACTCACCATTGCTCCGGGCAGCAGGAATGCCAATGCTCAGGAGGCCATGGAGGAGGACGCCCAGAGGAGCAGAGAGGGTGGGTGCTGTCTCGGAGAGGCGGGTTTGGTCAACAGAGATCCCTGCCACTCACACATGTCCGTCCTCCAGTTCTGGTCATTGACTTACGCTTGGCACAAGCCCCAAATTGTAGCGGCTTAAAACAACAATGTATTGTGGGGTGCTTGGGTGGTTTAGTCATTGAGCATCTGCCTTCGGCTCAGGTCATGATCCCAGGGTCCTGGGATCAAGCCCCGCATTGGGTTCACTACTTGGTGGGGAGCCTGCTTCTCCCTCTCCCACTCTCCCTGCTTGTGTTCCCTCTCTCACTGTGTCTCTCTGTGTGAAATAAATAAATAAAATCTTTTTAAAAAATGTATTGTTATCCTGTCTTACAATTCCGTGGGTCAGGAATTTGGACAACGCACAGAGGGAATGGCTCATGTGTGCCCCAGGATGTTTGTGGCTGCAGGTCAGATTAGGCAAAGGGCAGCGAGCCAGAAACCACGGAGGGGAGCCCGGCATCACTCTCTCTCCCTGCTTGGTCTTTCCACGAGGTCCCTTGAGCTTCCTCACAGCATGGCCACCTCGAGGGGAGTCCCCAGAGACGCAGACAGGAGCTGCAGGGGGGTTCTTCCGATCTCGCCTTAGAAATTCCGAGCATCACTTCCTCCCCACATTTTTACAAGCAAATCAGCAAGGAACTGCTCGGATTCAAGGCGAGGGAGGGACAGATTCCGCCTCTCCGAGGGAGAATAACATTCACAGATAGAAAAGGGGGGACTGGACAGCAGCCACCTTGGGGACAAGCTTCCCTGCCCACGCACCTGGGACAGCAGTGGTCTTCCCTGCTCTTCCACTTTCATAACCGGACATTTTTCTTACTGTCAGTACCTTCTGAACGGAGGTCACAGCCTCAGGGACACCCTGGAGAGCTCGTCTCACCTAGAACACAAACCCTGGAGAGCCGTCTCTTTAATGCCTTGCTGCCCTGGCTTTGACATGGTGGGTGCCTGCTTTCCGAACCAGTGTGCCTCACCTGGTCCCCTCAGCCTTCTGCTGGGGGTGGCCCATTGCTTCTAGAGACAATCTTACCGAGTAGCCTGGCTTGCAGCCACCCTTCCCACCCCCCAACCCCACACACACCCCAGGACATGTAGAGTTCTCATTGACTCGTTGGCACTCCAGTGCTGGGACAGATGGAGGAGGTGGACAGAGGCATGGGGTGGACAGGGAGAATGCCCCAGGGGGCTGTGAGCCCCGCGGGTCTGATCTGGAGGGGCTGCAGGTGCTGGCGGCCACATGGATTTATGCTCTTGTCCTGCACACGCGCCACCTCTGTCTAGGAGGCCCCCCATTGTGACATTTCAATTCAGGGCTCTTCTAGCCTTACAATGTGAGATGTCAACGGAAGAATTACATTGTTTCCGGGACAGGAAAGAAGATAAACAACAAAGGGAGGGGAGGGGAATGGTAGAACCTTTAAAAGAAACTATTTGTCAAAACCTTTCTAACTAGTGATGGCTGGAATAGATCTACAGCCAGCTCCTCCCGCAGAAATGCACATGCTGGCGGTGGAGAAAGCAATGTCTCCAAACGTATTCTCCTCGCCCCTGGCCAAATGTGGCAGAACAATGAGATCGGGCGTGCAAAGCAGAAACTGCTGATGGAAAGATGATTTCTGCTCAGGAGGGCAGGGGCTTGCCTCTGTCTGGATCCCTTTCATTGCTCCACAAAGAGCCCTTTCTTCTTCCTGGGCGGCACCAAGTAATAACAATCAGGGACTTTTCCTCGCCCCGATTTCTGAGCCTCTTCAAGTGTCACCTGGTTAGCAATCAAATTCATACCTGGAATAGTGTCCTTGACCTTGGGCAAGTCTGCACATTGCCCAAGTGCCTGGCCCTTTTGTGATTCTGGGAGAAACAGTTTGTTTTGGAAATATGATGGAGATGGGGGGCGCTCCCTGAAATGTTGGCCAGTAATGCCTATATATTGGGTCTTTGTAGGTAGTTTTTCCTATTGGCCACTGTTAGATTAGGAAGTGTGTCGTCTGGAAGGATTGCATAAGCTCCCCTCACTGCTCAACCCACCAGGCACCATGGCCCCGGCTTCTCCAGCATTTTCCTGTTCCCGCAGGCTGTGGGGTACTGTTTTGCTCAGGTTTCTACCTCCCTGCCTTCCAATTCAGCTGGTCTTGGGGGGTCCACCAGCTATATGCCTTGCTCTGGTCTCTGTGATCACCTGGCTAGAGTTGGTGCTCCTCACCTGGTCCCAATCAGCCTTCGGCCACCACTCACTTGAGTGACACTGTGTCTCAAAGGCTGGGGTGGTAGAGAGAGCCCAGACAGCTTGTGAGGGGGGCTGGATTTGGATCCAGGCTCCACCTCTCACTAGCTCTGGAACCCGGACAGGGTACTGAAGAAGCGAGAATTCCCATTTCCTCGTCTCTGAAACAGGGACAATAAAGCCCTTCTTGCGAGGTTGATGTGAGGATTACAAGTTTTGCAGGCAAAGGGTCTGGCCCTCTGAAAGCCCTCAATAAATGACAACTCCTGTTACTCTCTCACTTTTACTGAACATAGCTTGGGGCTGGCTGGCCAAGGCCTTTGGAAATGAGCCCGTTTAGTCCCGGACCCGAACGAGCCGATCAAGAGGGGCGAGGCAGAAGGAGCTCCTACGTGTCTGCCTTTTGCTGGGAGCTCCGGTTTATCTCATCTCATCCTCAAAGAGCCCTAGGAGGGAGGCACTATTATTATGATCATTTTACGAAAGAGGGAGCTGGGACTCAGGGCAGAAGGTAGATGTAGGTCTAAGGGCTATGGCTCCAAACCCATGACTAGAAAGGGGCCCAGCATGAAACTAGATTCCTGGGGAGCCAAGAAGAGGACAGGAGGCTCAGTGCTGAAACTACTGCCCTCCCCCAATCCTCAGCATAAGAACAGGGTCGGAGGCAGAGCTGGGGAGGGAGCAGGCCCTTGATGGAAGCTGTTGTGGGATGAGGTGATGCTGGAGAAGCAAGGAATTGGCTAGTCTTTTGGAGACCTGCGGGGAATATCACACTGCTGTTGGCCCAAGGTCAACATCAAGACTTGCTGACTCTCTTGCCAACTCAGCACAGGTCTGAAGAGCAGCACCCAGGCTGGGAAGAAGGAGTGGGGGACAGGGGTGGAGGCCAATGGAAGGAAGCCCTTCCGCCTCTGAGGACGGCCACTTGAGCCACCCATGGCCTACTTTCCAGTCCCCCTTCCTTCTTCCCTCTAATTGGCAGCCACCTGCCCACTCTCATTCGTGCTTCTCTCACCAGCCCTCTGTGCGGTCATCTTCTACAATCACTCCTTCCTTCCTCCCTCTGGGGTCTGAGGCCCAGAGAGGCACTTCCCTAGCCTAGAGGTACACAGCTGTCTGCTGCTGGGCCTGTCTCCTGAGATCCTGCTCCATGCCCCCTTGTCTTAGTTGGGCTGTGTTCTCATCCTCAGGGGGAAGTCAACCTTGTCTTCTTTTCCCTCCTCCAGGGGGGAGATGGCACAGCCCTTTAAATGTCGAGGTTCCTCCTCCCGTTTATAAGCAGGAGCCCCATGGACTGGCTTTTAGAGAACCTTTCACAGCCCCTGGACCCAGGGGAATGCATACTATCTCCAATCTCCCCAAACTGTGAAACTGAAATACAGAGACAAAGGCCCTTCCTCAGGGGCCCTTAATCTCTCAGCCAATCATGGTGGAGGAGCCCTCTCTCCCCGATCACACCTGCCCAGCTCAGGTTTAAAGCCGAGGGCACAGCAGACAAAGAGGGAGGCAGAGCAGGTGAAGACAGAGCTATTTGTGTCGCCTGTTTAGTCTTGGGCCTGGCCAGCTGGGAGGGGCAGGGCGTCTATTTCACTGTGGTGGGGACAAGCTCTACACATCAAAACTTTTCAGTCCACCTGCCGACTCAGCACAGGGCTCCAGGGCCAGGGGCACCTCTGCTGGGAGGGAGGTCCTGGCAGTGTTGGAAGCATCATGTAGCAGAATAACAAAGGGAGCAACACCGGCTTTAACACCAGTTGATACGCACCCCCCTCTGCTGCCACCCATACCCCCAGATGGTGGTGGCGCTTGGGGATGGAGGGGAGAGATGCTGCAGGCTCAGCCACCCCTCCAGGAGAGCAGATCCCAAGCACTGGCTTTCCCACCCGGCTGCCCTGTGACTGCACAAGCCATTCCAAGGAGCCCCCGGGGAGCTCCTGAGGGAGTACCCAGGGTCTCCTGGTTTGGGATGAGGCTTTCTGCTCCGGCGTTTGCTGTCAAGGAGGATGAACAATGTTTCATCAACGTCATTAACAACCACTGCCTGGTCTTCTGCACGGCGTGTGACCAATCTGGCTGGGTGCGCCCGGCCCAGCACTTGGCGCAGAGCTTCCTGTGGGGCCAGAGGAGAGAGGAGGCAAGACTCTCAGCCCTTCAGTCTCTCTGGGCCACTCATACTCTTAGACTTACTCATACTCTTAGACTATGCAGGGAGGCAAGATGACCTGGGATTAACACTGGGCTTTGGTGACTCTGGGTTCAAATTCTGGTTCTGCCACTCCCTGAGGGTAAGATCACCTCTCTGAGCTGCCATGACCCTACCAGTAAGAAGGTGAGAATAAGAGTGGTCTTGGAGAGTTGCTGGCAACTGGTGAGGTCGAGCTGTAAGCTCCCACGACACCGGACCACCAGCACACAAAATGGGTATTAGTAAGATGTCACAGAGGTGTCGGACATATGTTACCTAATGAAGATGAGAAAATTCTGGGCTGATGGCACTGCTTCTGACAATCAGGGCAGCCTTGGCCTCCATCCCTGTCCTCGGGAAGACCCTCAGAGAATCTCTGGAATTCCAAGGCATGTCACCTCTCCGCAGAGAAAGGGCAAAGGAGAGGGGACCAGCTTCACGCACTCAGGGAGAGGGGCTGTCAGTGGGCCATCAGCAGTGGGGGAGGGGGTGTGTGTGGTAGTACCCTGCTGAGCCCTGGGCAGGACACGGTGCTCCCTTGGAGGAGCTGGAAAGGGCTGGGCTCCTCTCACGCAGACTCTGTAATCACGTCTGGAGCAGATGGCAGGGGTGGGTGTTCCCAGCGGGGCTAACAGAGTCTCACTTGCCTGGAAATTCCTTCCAGTTCCAGGGAATCCCTTCCAGATGTTCTCACCCACAGGCCAGCTGAGCAGGAGCAGAGGGGGAGCTAAAGAGCCAGAGCTGGGAAAGCTGAGCCAGCCTTAGACATAGAGGAACAGCCATAAGGCCAGTCCCCCAGCCCTACTACCCTCAAGTACCTGCCCACCACCACTTAACGCTAATTCAGGGCTCCACTCTTAGAGAGCCATTTCTTTGGATGTCATTCTGTCTCTGGGAGTTCTCTTTCAGACTTTAACCTCACTGTGAGAGACAACACAGAAACCCTTGGGCAACACTTGTTAGAATCACAGCCCCCACCCCCCACCCTACCCCCACCCCACCCCCACCCCCATCAGATCGACTGGACCAGAATCTGCATGGTAACAAGTGACTGCACTGAATCGTTATCATCTCTTCACTTTCTAGAATGCAGGCTCCAAAAGGCCCGGGATTTATGTTTGTTTTGTTTACTAGTATATTCTCAGTGGCCAAAGAGTTCCTGGGACAGAATCCATGACAAACTTTTTGAATACATGAATTAACACTATTTAGAGCCTAGTTTCCCACAGCCCTGAGGGTAAGGTGCACAAAATAGGTCAGTTTGGATGTGGAAGGAAGAAGAAGGAATTTGAAAGGTACAGTACCAGGGCCCAGAGCACTCCGGGGAGAGCTGGGCTGGACAGGAGGAGAGGGCTTGCAAAAGGTGTGGTGGTCCCAAATAAGCTTTATAATTACTCCCAGAACTAGAAGGGAAAGCGGGCTTGGGAGGGAACGAGAAAAGCCCATGTCCCTGGAGGCCTCCTCCTCTGCCTTCACCTTTAATCTGACTCCTCTGGAGGGCTTCCCAAGTGGACTCCTCCCTCCACAGCACCCCCCCCCACCACACCCCGCTGCCTCTGATGCCTGCCAAGGCTCCTGAGCACACTGCACACTTTTCCCCATGAAGGTATGTTTTAGATCCTCGGCCCCGCTGTTCAGGCTGCTTCCTCCAGGTCCCTGTGAGGGGCCTTGGCAAATGTGCATGGGTCATCGGAGGTGGCAGGCCCTAGCACTGTCCTTGCAGCAAGTGCCAAGCTGGTCCCTCCATCAACAGTGGGGAAACTGAAGTCCAATGATAAAGCAACTCGGCCCAGTTCACAAGGGTGGGAATGGTAGACAAATGCGCTAAGCTTTGCCTCTCGGATTGGAGTTCTCTCCGTCTCCCCACTGTGGACCACTTGGTGTCCTCCCTCTGGGTACCCTCGCCTCTAGTGCCTGGCAGGTACTCGGGGGAATCATCGTGGAATGAATGAGTGAGAAGCAAAGAGCCCCACTGGGAACCAAGAGGACAATAAGAGTAGTAAGGCCCACCATTTATCCAACTCTCCCTTCTGGCCAGGCACTGTGCTAGACACTCTACAGAGGGTGTTGCTTTGAATCCTTACGGCAACCTGAGGGAGGAGGCACTGCTGTTATCCCCTTTACAGATGAAGAAACCGAGGTACAGGGTGACTAACAAATGAGCATTCATCCTGGTAGAGCTGGGATTTCAACATATTTCTACCCAAAATTCAAAATCCCCCTGCCCTCATCAGGATGCTAGGCTGCTCTCTTTCTTGGTGAACCCTTCTTTGAAAGAGGCTGCTGCTGCCTGGACGATGCTGGCACAGGCTCCGAGCTGGAGGAGTTTTTAATTCGTTTTCATGACAAGCACGGCGTGTCCCCAACTGGCTCATCAAGGAGCCTGAGACTTCAAGGAATTTGTCCCGAACCTTGCTCCCTACCCGGGATGTCCCAGGTCCCTTGGTTCACTCTCAGTGGCAGCTCCTATTCAAATATGAGCTCTTCTGCTAGGCTTCCTGGACCCTTCCGTCTAAAAGGGCATCCCACTGACCAGCCCATCTCCAACCTCTCTCCCTGCTTTATTATTCCCCATTGCATCAAACATTGCCTGACACTGCTGCGTGGTGGTGAGCTGTGTCTGCTCTCCAGCCAACTCCCCGCTAAGCAGGGAGGCCGTGTCCACAAGGGCAGGGACATCGGCTGGATTCCTGCTCCGTCCCCAGGGCTCCAGTGCGACACTTGGTAGGTGCTCAGGGCAGTGAATGACTGAATGGATCTTCACAATGCGATACATAAAACAGGACTGTTCTAAATCAGTGCAAGCCGGTAGTGATTTAGTGAGACACGGACCGCTAGGAATTTATTGGTAAGAGTAAAAAGCCAACATTGGCCAACAGGCCCATTTGCTTGGCCCTGAACCCTTACTGAGCACCTCCGTGAGCCAGGCAGCCTGTGGGTTCCGGGCACACAGCAATGAACAAGCCATGACCTCCAGCCTGTCCCAAGAGTTGTATATTAATGGGGGGAGGATGGACATGAACTAGCCCCACAGTAAATATTGAAGCAGCTTTGTAATTGCGTTGGAGCTCACCAGGGTCCTGACCTGGTCTGCTGGGAGGGGAAAGGGTCTGTGGACTGCCCCCACAAATGTCACTCACACTTGTCCGCATTCCCGTGGGCCTTCCCCAGTGGCAGTGGTGGGTGGGGGAGGGGGGGCTGGAGCAGTAGCCAGCCTACCCAGAGCTGTGTGTGGCCTGGGGGAGGGGACAGCAGGGACAACATCCCTCATGCCAGGGGGATTTTCTCCAGGAAAAGCCAAGCCTCACAGACTGGGGGCTGGGCCTCACAACAAGAGAGGGTCTTATAAGTCACCTGCAAAGACCCTTCTTAGTGTGGGTTCCAGGAGCCTGTTTCTCCAGCCATAAACACGATGACAGGATCTGCTTCCCTGCAGGCAAGGGACAGAGCAGGGAGAGGCACGAGGTGAAGGAGGTCACAGCTCGGGGCCTGGCTCACAGGAGGGATGTGTGTGTGTGTGTGTGTGTGTGTGTGTGTGTGTGTGTGGCGGAGATTCCTGGGGGTGGGGAGGGGACAGTGAAGGACCAGTGAGACAAGAAATCAAAGGGAAGGACTGGGGGCCCTGGGTGGCTCAGTTGGTTGAGCCTCTGACTCTCGATGTCTCTTCAGGTCAAGGTCTTGGGTTGTGAGAATGAGCCCTGAGTCAGAAAGGAAAAAGAGAGACAGAGAGAGGGAGAGACTAGAATCTTTCCTTCTGAAGAAGAGGTGACTCATCTGCCTCTCTTTTAGTCCATAGAAAGGGTCATTGGTCAGTTGTTTTCACACAAAGAGCAGAACAAGGAGAAATGACTTTAACTAAAACAGAAAGATTTGCAGTTAGATAAGAAGGAGAACTTTGAAACTCAACCCAAAAAGAATTGCATAAGCCAATGAGAGGGATGGGGAGACTCCATTGGATGGAAACAGAGTCACAAAGCTGGAAGGGACAAGTCAACTCCCTCTCCCAAAGACACACAGCCCTTAGATTTTAGAAGTTAGACTCAAAGGGAGAGGGGCTTGCCTTTGGTCAACAGGTGGTCAGTAGCAGAGCTGGCACTAGAACCCAGAGCCCCGGACTCCTGGGCCAGTGCTCTCCCCATCCTCACCCGCCCCAACCTCAAATAACTTTTCTAGGAAAGAATATGGACCACTGACTAAGCACTCACCACATGCCTGGTGCTGTTTGAAGCCTTTCCATAGAATTTCAGGGTTAATCTTCTGAGCCATCCTGTGAAGTAAGCACCTTATCACAGACAGGGAAACAGAGACACAGAGAAGTTGCAACAACAAATCCATTGTCATTTAGCTCAGCAGGGACAGAGGGAGGATCTCTACCGGGGCCTCCAGGCTTACCTGCTGGCTCTGCATCCTTAGGGATGGAGGTGTATCACTGTGAAGGTGTCTATTTGTTCGCACAAATCAGAGCTTTGACCTCCGTGGTTCAGTGCAGGGCTGCTCAAAGACCCGGAGCATGTCCCGAACGATAGCAATGTCCCTTGGGAGAACTTTACACACTCCCCCACACCAGAGCCAGACTCCCCTGGTGGAAGTGGGAGGCAGTGCCAGTTTCGTGGGTATGATAGGACCTGTGCAGTCGTCACCAGGGCCCACACTTAGAAGGAGCCTGTTTCTGGCTTAGTGCAGTCTTCATATTAAGCAAATGCCCTGCATTTTTGTTTTGCACATGGCCTTGCAAGTTACACAGCTTGTCTCAGTTTTGGATGAAGGTCCTTGACCTTCATCTGAAGGGGTTGGGGAAGGGGTGGCGGACAGCAATGCCACTACAACTGGAGGACAGTCAACCAGCACCAAGCTTGTCTCTGGCACCGGGGACCTCAGCTCCCTTCCCTGGGATGAGGTGATTCCATTCCTTTCTTCCCCTTTCTTGGACAGAGGTGTGAGATCAGCCTAGGGTGGCACTCATATTTATTCTCTCTCTCCCTCTCTCTCTCTCTCCTTCCCATTGGCTGTGGATGAACCAGCAGGGCCAGCCAGACACGAAGCTCCCTCTGGGCTCAGAGGTGACAACTCACCCCCAGGCTTCCTTCACAGCCTCAGGCCTCTTACTGACCCTGCTGGCCTTGTGGCTGAAGGCAGCCCATCCAGCCACCTTGGGACAAGACAAGGCACAGGGAAGCTGTGTAATAAGATTATCAGGAGAAACAGGGAACATGCGGGGGCAACACGGTAGAATGCTACAGGGGGGATAAAAGGGGCAGCCTAATTAGACCTGAAACAGAACATCTTGAGTTAAAAAAAATATTTTGCTGAATGATATGTTACTTGATACTTTTATGTTAAATGGGCCACACACACAAACACACACACACTCACAAAACGCTATGTATTTTTCATGAGCCCATGCATATAAGTGAAAAAAAAATTAAGTGTGAAAGGATCACATCAAACTCATATCCAGTTGTTAGCTCTGGAAGTGAGGCAGGGCATCAAAGAGGAGATTATCTGTGACTATGTAACAAGTTAAAAGGAGAATGGCCTGTGTGGTTTTGTTTTAAGCACGGACAGGCCAATTCTGGGGCAGAGGACCGAGGTCAATCAATCAATCTCGTCCTTCCTGCGGTCCCATCAGTGCCCACTCGCACTGACTGCACAGCACAGGGCAGTGGCCCAGTACCGTCACCTCCTTCATCTGAGGCCATGTCCATGGTAATGCTGTGAGGGATAGGGCAGGTGTAATTATTATCCCTATTTTACAGATAAGACAACACAGTCAGAAAATCTGAAGGACTTGCTCATGGTCACTAAGTCAGGAAGAAACAAACCAGGATTCTTTGGTTGTCCGAGCCGAGTCAGGTTCAGGGGGGATGGAATGGTGGGGGTCCAAGTGGCCATTTATTTCCCAAGAGCTAGTCAGGGTTTTCAGGGCTTCTGGTGTCCGCTCAGGTGGGGGCAGCTTCTCCTAGACCTGCTCTGAGTCTCCAAGCAGACATGGGATGCCCCCCACTCCCCTGTTTCACCATTGTCCTCCTGAACCCCAAAGGGTGATGCCCTTCTAACTGCCTCGTGGCACTAGGAGCTGCATCCAGGCAGGCAGTAGCCAAAGAACTTGAGCTTCTCTCCTCAGATACATTTCTTCCACGCCTGCAAGCCCAGCCTTCTTCCTGTCCAGACAAAACCTCCCATTTCTCTTCCAAGGAGCATCCCTGTCTGGCTACATCTGCTTCTCCTGATTTGTTCCCCCTCTGGCTCCTCCTCCTTCCTCACCACCGATTGGCTCCCTTTCTCTGACTCCTCCTACCTCCCTGGACCACCTTCCTAACTTCCGCTGGAGGCTGCTCCAGACTGGCCTGAGTGAACTCTTGGGGTGCAGTTCTCTGGATGTCAGTGCCCCACTGGCCACACAGAAACCCACCCGAGGAGTTTGTTAAACACTCAGATGCTGGGGCCTCAAGCCCACAGATGTTAACTCAGGAGATCTGTGGTGCGGCCCAGAAATCAGTTTATAAAACAAATCCCAGGTGATGCTGATATTCAGGGAAATTCGGAAATATCACCGGAGGCCAAAACTGAGTCAAAAATCAGGGAAACCAAGACCCAAAGAGGCTAGGTGACTTGTCCAAGGTCACACAGCTAATAAACTGTAAGAAAATATTTAGAGAGGCCACCTGTCCCCCTAGGACACCCTCCCCATGCCGCGGGCCCACGTGACACAGATGCACATACACACCACGCGTTCCCCCTCCAAAACTAACTCTCCAGGCCTGAGGAAAACCTGGGTCCCTTTAATTCTAGGCACAGGACCCATAGTCTGGGCCAGAGTAGTCTCTATGGAGCAATGAAAGGTCTGTGGTTTCTTGGTGAAAGGTATCACCCTGCAGAGGCCAGCGTCTGGCATCATTTTGCTGCCTAGTCTGTGCTCAGGTCACACACCAAGCTGTGATGAAACTTGAGCTACCTCTCCATGTCCTCAGCTGTCCCAGGAGGCTCCAGGGACCCAGTCCCTCAGCCACCTTCCCTAAGATTCAGGTGTCACTCAACTGGGCCCCAAGCCAGGCTTCTGGTTCCCAGGCTCCCTCCCCATCCTTCAAGCCTGTGGGGATCCCAGGAGATTGCAATTCCCTCTGATGGAAAGGTCTGGAAGCCCTGGGAAGGAGGGAGTGGGGAGGCACTGAGGCAGTGAGGCCTCTTCCTGGGCCCCGAGAGACCCTTTCCCACTATCAACAAGCCCCACTGGGCAGGCCACTCTGGATTGATGTCCCCAGGCCCTTTACTGGCAGCCTTGTGTCCTAGTGCCCTTTCTGCCTCTGCTCTTGTCTTGTTTCTTCTTCACACACTTGCTGACCATGACCCCTTCCTAAAGACTGCAGTCCCGAAGTGTCCAGGAATTCTGAAAACAGTCCTCTGCTTCTCCTGATTGTGACCACACCCTTTCCTCATTCCTTACTGGTACCCACGGTGGGGGGGGGGGGCAGCTACAGCAGAGATAGAAGGGCAAAAACCTGAAACTCACATCAAAACCAACAGCTAAAGCAACAACAACAATGATGATACTGATAATACCAAGTTGTGTCTAAACCAAGCAACTGGAACGGTACACATCGCTTTTTGGGAATGCAAACTGGTACAGCCACTTCTGAAAACAGCTTATCAGTTTCCTTTTTTTCTTTTTCAATATTTTGTTTATTTATTTGAGAGAGAGAGAGCGCACAAGCAGGGGGAAGTGTAGAGGGAGAGGGAGCAGCAGACTCCCTGCTGAGCAGAGAGCCGGATGCCGGACTGGATCCCACGACCCTGGGATCATGACCTGAGCTGAAGGCAGAGGCTTAACCGACTGAGCCACCCAGGTGCCCCAGCTTGTCAGTTTCTTACGCAGTGAGCAGATACTTACCATACAACCCAGCAGGTCCTACTCATACCTACTTACCAAGAACCCTGGAAACTCCGTCCACACAAAAACCAATGTGTGAATGCTTAGAGAGGTTATTCCTGGTCACTAAATCCAGAAGCCCCCACAGTGTCTTCCAGCTAGTAAATGGATACATAAATCGGTACATCTGTGCAATGGGACGCCACTTAGCAGCAAGGAGAAGTGAACTACCGGTCAAAGTCTCAAGTGCCTTTTGCTAAGTGGAAGAAGATAGACTCCAAAACTTATATATTATTCAATTCTATTGATAGGATTTTCTGGAAAAGGTAAAACTATAGGGATGGATCCGTCATTGTCTGGGCTGAAGATGGGCACAGGTTTGACTATCGAGCAACAGGGGGGAATTCTGGGCAGTGACGGAAATGTTCTATATCATGACAGTGGTGGCGATTACCTGACCGTGTGCAGTTATCAACACTCGCCGACTTACACGGGCTGAGTTTTACTATATGGAAATTATCCCACCATTTTCCTAAAAGCCCCTCTCACCCCCCTGCTTCACCTCCTCAGCAGTTGTCTGCCATAACCCTGAGGGCTTATGCAAAAACCACAAAACTAAGCCCTGTCTAAATGCAGTGTGGGATCCAAGATTGGCTCCCAGAACAGAAAAAAGGACATTAACGGAAAAACTGGTGAAATCCAAATAAAGTCTGGAATTTATATTTTTTAAAAGATTTTATCTATTTATTGGGGCGCCTGGGTGGCTCAGTGGGTTAAGCCTCTGCCTTTGGCTTGGGTCATGATCCCAGGGTTCTGGGATCCAGCCCCGCATAGGGCTCTCTGCTCAGCGGGGAGCCTGCTTCCCTTCCTCTCTCTCTGCCTGCCTCTCTGCCTACTTGTGATATCTCTCTGTCAAATAAATAAATAAAATCTAAAAAAAAAGATTTTATCTATTTATTTGAGAAAGAGAGAGAGGACCAGTGCGGGGAGGGGCATAGGGAGAGGGAGAAGCAGCCTCCCCACTGAGCTGGGAGTCCAACACAGGGCTCAATCCCAGGACCATGAGATCATGACTCAAGCCAAAGTCAGATGATTAACCGACTGAGCCACAAAGGTGCCCTGTAGTTTAATTGATAGTAGTGTACCAATGTCATTTCTTACTTGTGACAAATGTACTGCAGTAATGGGAGATGTTGACTTTAGGCGATACTTGATGAAGGGCATACGGGAACTGTACCGTATTAGTCTTGTACCAAACCTCAGGGGGGTTCTGTGTCCGGCTAACTGTCTGTGGTGAGTACCCTGGAGACTGAGCTTCTCATGGTTCTACCCCAAAGCCTGGGATGACAGAACAGCCACTCTCTGGCTTCTGTAAGTTCTGTAAGTCTAAAATTATGCCAAAATGATAATAGTTATGTATAACATAATATATAATATATATTATATATAATTTTATATTTTTATTTTTATCATGTATACATAATTTTTTTATCATTTTGGAAAAATTAGTCCCAGCTCTTTTGCACAGAGAAATGAAGACTTATATTCACACAAGAACTTGTACATAGCAGCTTTATTTGTGATAGCCCTAAATTGGAAACCACCCAGTTGTCCTTCAACATGGTTACAAAAACTGGGGCATATTCTACCATGAAATACTGTTCAGCAATAAAAAGGAACGAATTGCTGATACACACCACAACCTCAATGAATCCCCAGACTTATGCAGATTGAAAAAAAACAAACTCCAAAGGTTATATACTGTATGTTTCCTTTTTATGTAACATTCATGAGATGACAAAAGCATAGACATTGAAGACAGATTCGTGGTTACCATCAGTTAAAGAGAGGGGAGGTTGATCAGAAAGTAGCTGTGGTTATAAAATGGCAGCATGAAGAGCCTTTTGAGGATGGAAATGTTCTGTGTCTTGACCATATCAACACCAGCATCCAGGCTGTGATATTCTAGTATAGTTTGGCAAGACATTATCATCGGGGAGCTAGGTACAGCACCCATGAGAATTCTCTATATTATTTCTTACAACTGCATATGAATCTACACTTATCTCAAAAATTTTAAAGTTTAAGTAAATTTAAGCTTGAGAAAGAAAAAAGAAAGAAAGAAAGAAAGAAAGAAAGAAAGAAAGAAAGAAAGAAAGAAAAACTGCTGCTGCTTCTTCAAGACAAAAGAAGAGCCACGGCCTCCAGATAGCCAAAGCCGCTGGACCAGCCAGGACAGACTAGTTGAATCAGGAGAATGGTCAGCTTCCCCATTCTGCCTCCAGTGCCTGCCTCTCTCCACTATGGCCTCAGGCAAGTGTTCTCAAACCCTCTCCCTCCCTTCTCTACCAAAATGCAGACAAGCAGATAGAGCCACTAGCAGCAATCCTGGATAATTGTTCAGACAGCAAGTGCCTGCTGACACAAGGGTATGCCTCTTAATGGTAACAAGCCCCGGTAGGCTAAAAAGCAAATCTCCAATAGTGAAATTGGAAATTGCTGACCCAGCAGACAGAGGAAGGAAGACATTTAATGTAGTTGGAGTACAGGAGATCTTCTTTGAACTCAGGAAAACCCATCAGGCCTGTGAGTCGGGGCGATTCATCATGCCAGCTGTGCCCAGCGAACAGAGACCTAAGCACCAAGGTAGGGGACAGGAGGTGGCAGAATGTACTTTTCAGCAGTGGCATTTCGATACTGTATGGGAATGGCTAGAAGCAGAGAGAACTGGCACTTAAAAAATAAAAGGTATGCGTTACTTTGCCTAGAATGGTTCACCCCCTTTTCTCTGGACCAAGCAAGCACTGCCCATTCGCGTACTAGTTAGGGGAGCTGAGTGGGCGTGGTCAACTTGCTTTGATCACCTGACCCAAGCCTGGCCAATCACGGTGCTCTTCTACCAGAGGGTCCCAGTGATAAAGGTAACACAATAGTGTTCAAGGTAACGCAATAGTGAGAGGCAAAGCCTGGGTTGGAACTTAATGATTTCTGACTTCCAAACTAGTTTCTCTCCAATCTTCCACCCTATTCTCCAGGAGCACAAAGATTTTCTCTTAGCAAATCTCATCGGCTTAGATAAAGCTTAATAGTACTCAGATATCTCAGTTGCTTGGAACCTCAAAACTGTGGGGGTCCCGTAGCCCCTTGTGCCCTAGCCGGATGGACGTGAGACCCTGGGAAATTTACTTTGCCTGCCTGGGCCTCAATTTCCCCGACTTCCATTTGTGTTAATAACAGTAGCGATCTCCCAGGGGGCTCTTGAGAATTAGTTGAGACAATCCATGGAAGGTGTTCAGCATGTTAGCAAGCACTCCGGCAGCAGCGCTCAGCAAGCAAACTCTGATCATTATGAAAGAGGAACCCAGGGCCAGACATCTGTCTCCATGTCAGCTGCCTGACGTCCCTAATGTCCTAGCCTCTGACCTTCTCCCTCTTCCCAAGCCCAGCCCTGCCCAGGCCATTCTTGTCTAAACTTCCCCAAATGTCACTCTTTGGTTTTTACTTCTTTATGCTCTGTGTCTTTATCTAGGTGACATTTTTGTTTTCTTCCACAGGGACTTTTATGAGAACAGGAGTGAAAGCAACAAAAGGGCCTCTGGTCAGTCTCCCCCAAAGAACAGGAGGATATTTTGACCTAGAGACACTCCAAGGGAGTCCCAAGGGAGTGGAGGGGGAGAGAGGGGTGCGACTGAGCAAGGGAGTGCTGTGGGCAGTTCTGCAACAAGACAAATGGCGGGCCTCCCTCTCTAGGAAAAACTCCACGGACAGAATCTCAAGTATGATGAGTCAAGGAAATCCAGCTTTGGAATTCTTCATAAGCCCGGGTCCATGTAGGAACTTGGGGGGGCAGGTTAAAACACTTTCTAGCATGTTCTGTCCATATAGGGCTATGCTGGCTGGCTCAGTCAGATCAATTCTAAGCATCCCAGACTGGGTGATGAGACCAAGATACAGAGCTGGCCACCTCTGTGGTCCCCCCAGAGACAGGCTCTCCCAAGGCTCTAAACCCCTCAGCCTTGCATTACCGTGGTCGTGTTCGAGGTGGGTGAGGATTGTCTCTATGGCACCTGGTGCCTGGAATACATCAATTAGAGTTTCAGGGGTGGTCAAATGAAGGAAAGAGATCCTGCTCCGTGGAAAAATGAAGAACAGGACTGGCTGAGAGGCTTGTGTCAGTGGTCCTAGAGGGCTCCATGTGCAAACTTGACTCCCTCTAGTCCGCTGGCTCATCACCGACCCTGACTCTCCAGGAACTGGCCAGCCTCACGCATGGGCCCCAGTGTGCTCTCAGGTTACCCCCCCCCTCTTGGATTCAGCCCACTGGAGCCAAGAGGAAAGCCTGCCTGGAGCTAGCCAGTCCAGTTCCTTCTGCCAGGATTTGGAACTTTTTACCTGTGAGGGTAGCCGGTGAGCGGGATAAAGGGCACCCCTGAAGGAAGGTCCGTGGCACAGGGCTCCGTTTTAAGCCACTCTCATTGCAGGTGCTCCCAAGGCCCATGCCGTGAGCTCAGAGCCCCAGTAGGTCACTATTCATCCCCCTTTCTGGCTTGCGATGGCACAAAAGTTCATATGCGTTGCTTGCAAGCAGAAGAACCGTAACTGCTTATTCCCACATATCCTCGTATGCCAGCCTGAAACCCAGCATGAGCGCAGATGTGCCCCCGTCATCCACGTGTGAGGTGCTTGGAGCCCACACGTGCTGTGTGCTTCTTTCTGCAAAGCCAGGGGGGCTGACCGCATGGAGGAGGCAGCAAGCTCAGGGGAGAAGGAGCCCTGGATTGGAATCAGGAAGCCCAGATTTTAGATTTAGTTCAGCCATCAACTTGCCACGTGACTCTGGACCTTTGTCACTGCATCTCTGAGACTTTTGATCTTTTATCCGTTTAATTCTGTCTCTCCGATGCCAGAGCAAGAACTCTTTCTTCCTGTGCTGGTCTTCCCTTCAAACTGGTCCCTCCCCTTCCCTTCCATTTTGCCCTAACACACACACACACACACACACACACACACACACTCCCACATGTCGGCACACTCTCTCTGTTGTGCACATATATGCCCGTGTGCCTTCCTTCTTTGTCTTTCTCTCTTTTTCTCTCTCCCATGAGATGCCTTGAATTAGATGTGTCCTTGCAGTGCATAGGGAGGAGATAAGGGGCTGTATCAGTCAAAGCAAGTGAGGCGATGCTGTAGTAACAAAACCCTCCAAACCTCAGGGGGGTTCTGCATCCGCCTACTTGTCCGTGGTGAGTCCCCTGGAGACCAAGCTTCTCATTGTTCTACCCCAAAGCCTGGGATGACAGAACAGCCACTCTCTGGGTAACTGCCTGTTGTTTGGTCAGTGGGTTTTCGTGACAGCAGGAAAGAGCAACATGGCTGTCCCAAATCAGACCCAGAGTCCATGAAGCAAGTGCAAAGAACTGATCTGAGAGATGCCAGGAATACGGGTATGGAGAGGGAAAGTGCAGCAGGGAAAGGAAAGCAGCTAATAAAGGATGCGGATTAAGCCAGCTGCTATGAGTGAATGTGGTTCATCCTGTAGGAAATCCCAGGGAAATGGTGAGGAGCCCATGCTGCAGGGTGAACCCTCCTGGGGTGAGGTTGGGGATGGGGGAGAGCTGGGATATTTATGTCTCAGCCCCCAGTCCCTGAGCAGGGCTGACTGAGGTGTTGTGTGTAATTCCTTGGCATTTCCAGCCTGTGGTACACGCCGGCAGAGCTGTGTTTTGGGGTCTAGGAAAAGCCCCCAGGCGCAAAGATGCACACACCACAGGGACAAGACAGTAGGATGGTTCCAGGGCTGCGGGTGAGGCGCTGACCAGCTCTGCCTTTATGATGAGTAGCATGCGATCTCTTCAAGTTTCCCCCAAAGGGATACTGTCACTTCACTCAAGTGTCATTGCCCAAATCAAGTCCCATGGGCACACAGTACCTCAAAGGCATCGGGACTCTAGTCCTGTGCCATGTACCTAGACAGAAAGAGCACCTGAGGATTGGGGCATAGCCCCCTGACAACCGCACGGACCCTGTCGGGAGCGGCTGGGCTGAGTCTGCTGTGAGACCCGGAAGATCTGGTCCTCTGACCGCGTCTGGTCTCCAGCTCCTCTCCTCCCTCACCTCTCCCTACATGCCATTTTGGGTTTCCCTTCCCTCTTTTCTCCCTCTCTCTTCTCAGCGAAGTCATCTCCTGGTTGACCCTCAGCCCTCCCCACTCCCCACCCCCCACAGATGCACCAGGGGATTTCTTAGCTGTTCCCATCCACCTTGTAGTTCCTGGACCCTAGTCCAGTGCTCAGACTTCCACCACATGTGGCTTTGTAAAGGTCAGCCCCTGACGCCACTCACCATCTAGGTCCACCAGTGCCACCTTCTCCCCACCGTAACTGGCCGGCACTCTGTCCTTCTGTTATTTCACAAGTGCGTGCCTTTGCATGTGTTATTCTGTCCTCCTTGAAAGCCCTTCTCTGTCTCCACCAACCAGAGGGCACCCGGAAGCAGTCCATCTCTCCAGGCCACAAGTGCAAGGGCCTCCGGGGCTCCTCCCTACAGACTGGAAGCCCTGGAAGGTGAATTCCTTCCACCTGTGGCTACAGCCACTCGGATGCCAGTTCCGGGGCTCAGAGCCCCAAGTGCCACCTAAGCTTCCCTCTTCCCATCAGCTGATCCCATTAGTTCAGTTCCCTGCACCAGTTCCCTGCCACACGCGGGCCAGCGGTGGCAGCTGGCAACCAGTCCAAGGACCCAGAGCAGGCTGGTTCAGCCCTGCTCCATCTCCTGGGAGGACAACCTCTAGAACCTTCTGCCTAAATCACCCTCCTCAGCTCTGCTCTAAGCAGCCCATAGGGATGGTCTGGGCCTCTTTGCACTGGGTCCAACATGAATTCCTCACCCCCACCTCAAGGCTCCAGACCTCTGACAGCCATGGGGAGGGGACAGGAGAGGGGTAGAGGGCAGGCCCAAGTGAAAATCTGAGAGTCAGGTAGGAACTGGGTTTCTCATTACCATTGATCCACTCAAGGCTTTCTGCAACATTTGCCTTCTCAGTCCCTAAGTACGTTAGAAACTGCCTTTCCTGGGATGTCTGGGTACCACACTTAACCCGCCTTGCCTCCTGTCATCCCAACACACAGTCCCATTTTATGGATGAGATAACAGAACAAAGCAGGCAGATCGGGGTCAGAGAGAAGTGTGTTCATTTATCCATTCAAAGAATATCAACTGAATGCTTGTTATGTGCCGGTCTCTGTTCTAGACACCAGGGATAGACAGACACGGGAAGGAGATAGATGATAACGGTGTCAACAAAGAAATGCATAAAATAGAATGTCAAGTCGTGATAAGGCTCTGGAGGGAAATAGGGTAGAGTCAGGGTGCAGAGAGACAACACACCTGCCTAAGGAGGTTTCCTCTCTCCAAGGACACAGTTATTTGATCAGAAACCCGGACAAAGTGAGAAAGAGCATCCTGCAAAGCTTGGAGAGAAGAACATTCCAGGGGAAGGGAACAACACCTGGCAAAGGCACAGACGTGGAATGAGCTTAGAGCATCTGGGAAGCAGCAGGGAGACTGGTACAGCCAGGACAGAATGACAGAAAGGGACAGGTGCTGGTGGGCTTGGAGTGGGACCAGACACGCAGGGTCTTGTATCCATCGGGCGAGCCAGCTGCTGGAAGAGCTGCCCAAGCCCGAAAGGTTTAGCACAGACAGATATGGTTTTGTGCTTGTGTAACAGCTCACTGAGTATCATCTGAACAGGGGTGGAGGGCCTTACTTCCACCCTTCCAGGGCTCTATCGTCTCCTCGGAGTTGCCACTGGATCCCCCACATCCAGCTGTCAGGTGGGGGACACGAGGGGGAGGACACGTCCCTCTCAGCTGCCTCAGCCTGGGGTGGCACCTTCACCTCCACTCAAATTCCATGGTAAAGAACCCAGCACATGGTCCCATCCCCACCTGTGCGAGGAGGCTGACAAATGTTGCAGGGGTGAGTCCAGGACCAAGAGGAGAATGAAGGTTTTCGTGAACGCTGGCAATGTCTGCCATGGGTCTCGGTGAGGCACTTGGATTTTATTCAAAAAGGGTGAGAAGCTGTTAGAAGGTTGAGAACAGAGTGAAATGATCCAATTTGTGTTTGAAAGGCTCACTCTGGCTGCAGAGGAGGAGAAATGGGGGGTGGGGGGTGCTGGAGAATAGAATCAGCCTCAGTCATTTGGTTAGTTCGGTGCTACAGCTGAAATTTGAACTCCACCAGTGTGGCTCCAGAGGCCTTCAGCTTCAGCCCTGGGTCCACTGCCTCCTGAAGCATGAAGCACAGATGTCAGCTCTTAACCAGAGAGTTGCAGTAGCCAACCTGCGCACCCGTCTTTGGGCCTCCTGGGAACAGTTCAGCATGGGAAGTAGAGGACAGGCTTCAGATAAGTCAGGCCTAGGGTTGAACCTTGGCTCTGCACCTGATAGCTATAAGGTCTCTATGAGCTGGTAAGAATGCAGCTCATAAGGTGGTCATGACCGTTAGATGAGACACTGTGTATGGAGTGTGGGGCTGGGGCCCATGACCCTGTACTAGAGGATGCAGGGACCATCTTCTAGGTATAGTTCTAGTAGCTTTGAGAAGAGCATCCCTGATTTCCAATGTTTGGCTTTCCTTTCCCTGGAAGCCTGGGATCCTGGCTCTGGAGCTTACGGCTTTGCCCCATCACCACGCGAGATCCCTGATAGAGACGGCACAGTCCAAAGTCCCTGTCAATTCTCTCCAGGGGAAGAGCTTCAGCAAACCTTCCTCAGAAGCCTGTTTGAGTGAGGGTCTCAGGGCCCAGTCTGTGGGGAGGGGAGAGCCAACAAGAAGAAAAATGAGCCTTAGACTAGGGCCAAAGATCCTCTTTCCTTCTGGAGCAGTTCTGCCTGCTCTCACCCCAGAATTCTCTTGCGTTCCGTGAATCCATTCCAGGAAGAAGAAGTTGGCCAAATTCTGGCTCCTCTGAGCTCTTAGTTAGACCTCACCAGCTAGGACCTCGCCAAAGTGGAGAGCTGGGAGGAAAGGCTTTGTGTTGACATTTGAGTCTCTGAGGATCAAAACTTTGAGATTTTCTGATGCATCATGTTCACAATGATTCAAAGGAGGAAAGCTCCAAAGAAATTATAAAAAGCTCTGACCTAAACCTCTTTGTGGCTGAGCATATTTTGACATGTGGAAGAGTGACAAGTAGAATAAAGAGGGATTCTGACAAGGCGAGGCAGAAGATAGAGCCTGAGGAGGCAGACTGGAGCAGTAGAGTGTCTGGGGCTGTTCACTGGCCACATTAAGGGGCCGGAGGTAGGGAGCCAAAGGGAGGAGCTGGGGAGGCCCAACCAACCAGGGGCATTGGGGAAAACCTGCCAGAATGTTCCCCTCAGACATGCAGAGCTAACAGTTGGGATCTAACAGAGAAGTGTGGCTTCAGTGTGGAAAAAGGAGTGGAGATCCAGGATGAAACCAAGAGGGAAAAAGGGAAAGAGGAGAGAAGGGTTAAAAATAATAGTAATAATATTTTAAAAAAACCTTGAAAGACAGTGAAATTTCAGAGTCCACTGGCCTTCCTGAAAATCTCTCCCATGGCACAACACCTAAAAACGGTAAAATGCAACAAACACTTTCAGTGAAGCACTGAGCTCACAGGCAGGTGAGGGCCATCCTCAGGGACCCCCAAAAAGAGAGAATAGGAAGGTAAGAATGCTAAGATAGCTGCCCTCAGGGCATTAGGCCCCCTCCCTATCATAGGGTCTTAAGTTTTAAAATCCACATGGACACTCAAACAAGGTGGGAAATTGGAATTGAGATTCCAGCAGAAAACCTAGATCCTTGAAGGGTTAGATCCAGAATGAAGAGTTGGCCTCATCAGCAAAGAGAGGCTAAAGGAAACATGCCTGTCTTGGCCTGGGCTCTGAGTTGAAAAAACTCAATCTTTCCTGAGAATCTGGGAATCACAGGCCCCTTTCCTCTGCTGGTTGGGATTCAAATGTACACTGCTTATGTGATTTGGAAACCCCCAAACCAAGAAGTTTACTTAAAGTTGGGCCAGATCAATAGCACCTTGGGGAGGTAATGTTAATCTTCCTTGGAGCTGACACTCTTAACTTCGGCCTCACAGAATTCTCATAGATAAAGAAAGCCCAGGGGAACATGACTCAACCTGTAATTACAAGATACACAAGAAAGTAAGTCCCAGGGGCACCTGGGTGGTTCCATTGGTTGAGCAGCCAACTTGATTTTGGCTCAGGTCATGGTCTCAGGGTCATGAGATTGAGCCTGGCAACAGGCTGCATACTCAGCGGGGAGTCTGCTTCTCTCCTCTCTCTGCCTCTCCTCCTGCTCTCACTCACATTCTCTCTCTCTTTCAAATCAACCAATCAATCAACCTTTTAAAAAAAGAAAGAAAGGAAACCACAATGAGTGAAAATCAGCAGACAAAACAAACAGCAGAATTAGACCTCCAGAGGACATCAGATATTGAAATTACTAAATTTGCACTATAAACCAGCATGTTTAAATTATTTAAAGAAAAATACTTGAAAAAAAATACAAAGCTCTGACCTGAACATTATTTTGTGTCAATCTTACAAAACCTCTTTGCAGTATGAAGGTGAAGTTGCATTCACTGCATTTTTTGGATAAAGTCTCAGAACAGAGGCCAGGAGATCTCCTTGGGATCACATAGTTAGTAACAGGCGGCATCAGAACATGAAATCCATGGTCTTCTGCCTACAACATTCATGCTTCTTTCTTGTTTCTCAATTACATCCTCAAGGGCCACACTTGAGCTGGGGATGGCTTAGCACTGGTGAAAGTGGTCAAGGGTTAGTATGGGGAAAGGTGACAGGAATGTACACCACGGTCCTCAGCTCTGACCATCTGGAACACCGGTGTGCACCCTGACCCCTGGAACCTAGAAACTCCATCCTTCTTTTCCTAGGAGGTCTGTATTAGGGTGAGGGAAGAAGTGGAAAAAGAGTAAGAGAGAGGGGAGGGGTGAGGGAGAGGAAGAAGAAAAAGAAGGAAGAACAAGGAAGGAGAAACACAGATAATGCCAAAGAGCATAATGGCATGAAGGGACTGTCCAAGGGAGAAAACAAACTTTTGGATTGACAGTATGCAAAGATCCAGAGACTTCTAGTGATCCATTAAGTTTATATCCCCCTCCTTCCTCAACGATAAGGTTGTATCTGAGCACCTGAGAGCCTAGCCAGAGACCACATTAACCAGCCTCCCTTGCAGTTAGATGTGACTTTGGGGCTAAGTGTTCACCAGTAGAATATGAGCAAAGAGAAGGGCTCGGTTCCAGGCTGGAGCCATAAAACAGGGGTGCCTCCCTGGAAACCCAGTCTTGATTCTTGACCCCAAGGATGTGGGTCAACAGACCCTGGATGTCTGCATGAACAGAGTTGCCTGCTGACCTGGAATGTTGCAGGAGAAAGAACTAAACTTGTATCTTCCGAGTTCTTGGGCCTTTGTTCCAGCAGCCTGCTTTACCTTCCCACACACATGGGTACTACTGTGCACGCATGAGGGGCGGCAGAAATATGTGTGTTGAGTGGTGCAAAACTTGCAGACTGTTGGCATGAACCAAAAGCCCAAAAGTCCGTGCAGTTGGCTACAAGACTTGGCAGAGACGATGCCATCGAACTGCCATTGTCACCCATGTGATGCTGCAAGGCTCATAGTTTTTCTTCATTTGGGTTTTTTCTTGATTTTCTAAATACTATTTCATCACAGATGCAACTTTGCCTTTTGTTCCTGATTTCGTGAACTTCGGACATTTCTCGTGTTTCTTACCATCACGGTGCATATTTTCTTTCTGAGTACTCCAGGGGGCCAATGGTCTTTCTGGGGGTCCCTGTTGCTGCATGGACAGAGAGAAGTGTTGGGGGCAGGGGGAGCCCAGCTGGCCTGGCCAGGCAGTGAAGGGTGGGCTCCGCTGCCCTGGCCCTTTCCATCCTGGGCTGTTTCCCCTGCTGGAATGGAGTCTCAGGCTGGGTCCCAGGGTGGGGTAGGGGCAGGGGGGCTCTTCAGCAGTTACTTTCCTTCTAAAACTGAGCTGTGTGTGAAGGGCCTGATGGGTAGACGGTGAGCCCTCCCCTTGAACACCTTCCACCTGCTGAGCAGAAGGTACAGGAGTAGCCTTCCTTGGGAGGAATCAGAATGTTCCATGCAAATCATGCCAAACCCCATCCCGGGGGAAAAAGAATTTGAAAACCTACCCCCGGTCCCACTGAGGTGTTTGGGACACAGTGTCATGGACCTGATAGCGCTTTCAGAAAATCAGAGCAGGTCAGACCTGGGAAGGCCTTTCAACCCTCCTTAGTCCAACGTCCTCAATTTACAGAATGGAAAACTGAGGCCCAGAGAGAGAGAGAGTGACTTCCAGATAGGATTTAACTCTCAGCTCCTGAGCAGGAATATTTTCTAACTAAACCCCAGTAGCTCCCTATAGATTTGTATTGGCGGCCTCATATCCATGGCATGTGTTTTGGATCCAAAAAACAAACGACAAACATTCCAGCTGCTCTCCCTGAAAACAAACACAGCCCCTCCAAACGCTGACCCTGAGCTCATTAAAACCAAGCCGTCCCGACTCTTGGGAAGGAAGATCACCCCTGAGCCTCCACCCCACGCCCTGCAGGGGCAGACTTCTCTAGGGATGACCACAGGATTCCAGGGGTGGGGTGCTGAATGGGCCCCCACAGCAAGCACGGGGAGACCACAAGGAGGGGGAGGACCCGCAGCTAGAATCCAGCAACCCAGATCTGGTCACATTGATCCCTTTGTTTGCTGTGTGACCAGGGAACCCTCGAGTGCCTTCCCCGAGCCTCAGTGTTTCAGGCAAGACGTCTCAGAGAGGGGTAGGCCTGATGACATTCTGGGATTGGAACCGCTAAGGAAAGAAAGCTTTCTAGGTCCACAGATGGGCAAGCAGACCCCTGCTCCCAGTCTGGGCCAGCCCAGGAGGGTGCAGAGGGGAGAGCGAGCTTTCGGGTGGAAAGAGGGAAGCAAGGATCGAAGCTGCCCTGTGGCGGAAGCCCTGAAGGTGGTTTCTGTGGGAGGAACAGAAGCCAGCGGCATACAAGGTTCTGGCTGCGGATGAGCAGGTCCTCACATGGAGACATCTTGTGGGGGTTAGGACCCCCACCCTCGCTGGCTAGGGGGGAGTATATCCTGGGACAGACAGAACTGCAGAGCTCCAAGCAACCACACACTCATTTCCTGCTTCATCCACCCTCTCCTGGACTGACCTGACAAGGATGTGAGCGCCCCCAGACTCACTGAGCCCTCCTTTCTTCCCCAGGGCCAGCCAGATCCCCAAGGGCAGGGAGGCATTCCCGGGCTCTGCGCGCTCCCTGTCCCCAGGACAGGGCCCCTGCTGCCTTGGTTGGTCTGGAGAACGACAACTTCTCATGAAAGAGCAATGTCCCCCACCCCCCATCCTCCCCCGTGTGCTTCCATTGTAGCCCAGAACGCACAATCCCATCCCAAGTTCTCAGAATTTGGCTTCTGATTCCTCTCTCTGAGTAAATGCACCCTCTTGATCCCAGCAGTCGAGTCCAAGAGCGGTGCCATGGTTCCCCGGGGTGGGGAGGACCCTCTGTCACCAGAAGGAGCTGGAGACGGGGCCTCTGGGAACCAACAGGCCTGAAGAGGACGATCAGAGTCTCTGGTTTTGATTCCCTTTGTGCCTGCTTTCTGCTCAGCCAGCGCAGCCTGCTCGCTGAAACCCTGTGGCATGACTCAGAGGCCAACTGCCTCTCTAACCCATTCCTTCCTCCACTCCAGGCTGCCCCCCCACCTGCCAGGGCGCAGGGCCCCCCAGCTGGCCTCCGCCTCCTCGCCCACCCACTCCCGTCCAATCTCGGCAAGGAAACCTCCTCGCAGCTTTGATTTTTGGCTCCTCTTCCCCCAAGCCTCATCTCGCTCTGTTGCTTCTCCCCCAGAGAGTAGTTTCTTTCATCCTCTCTGCCAGGAGGCCTCTTTCTTCCCTGCTCTGAGATCCTGTTCTACCTCTGCTTTCCCTCCTGCTCCTTCTCCCCTTTCTCCACCCTCTCCACCTCCCCTTCCTCCAGAAAGCTCTCCTTGATTAACGGGGAGAGGAGGGAGTACCTCCCTGAGTCATCGGTAAAGCTTCCAGCACCATCTCGCCTTCTCTGCTGGTCGCCGCGTGTCGTGGGGGCCAGAGGAGGCCGGCAGCAAGCCCTGCCCACGCCTGCCACCGCCAAAACAGCTTCCTTTTTGGAATTAGTCAGGTTCTTTCTAAAGTTCATACAGAAAAATAACCAAGCAAGAATACGCAGAAATCTTCTAAAAAAGAATAGTGAGGGGGCCCAGACCTACCATCTATTTAAAATAGTATAAAGCTATGGTGATTAAAACAACATGAACAGACAGATCAATGGAACAGGAGAAAAATAAAAAAACCTCTAGAACAAAAACTAGGAACAATAGCAATTTGGAATGTGGTGAAGATGGTATTTCAAATTATCAGGGATAGGATGGGTTATTTATTCAATGGCGTGGAATAATTGGAAAAGGAAGCCAGATCCCTGTCTCACACCTTATACTAAAGCAAATCTCAGATGCGGTAAAAGCGTAAACATTAAAAAAAAAGTGAAATCAGTAAGAAACTATTAATTTGGAGGTAAGAAAACCTTTTATAGCACATCAAAAACCTAGAAACCATAACAAAAAGGTTAATAAATCTGACTACTTGAAAGTCAAAATTTCTCCCATGGAAAAAAAAATCTCATAATCAAATAATAAACTGGCATCACTTAGCACAGGCCAAAGGACTGTTTTCTTAATATGTAAAGATTCCTCCAAATCCAAGAAAAATGAACAATCCAGACGCGAAACTAGCAAGTAAAGAAGACAGTTTGCAAAGAAGAACAAATGGTTCTTAGACACATGAAAAGATGCTCAAGCTCACCCATAAAAGAAATGCAGATTTGTCTGCAAAAAGATAGCATTTTTTTTCACCTAGCAAATCAGCAAAGATAAAAAAATATTTGCTAACATATTTTCGTATATTGCTGGTGAGAGTATAAATTGGCATAATCTCCAAAAGGGGTAATTATCCCTATCAAAATTAAAAATCTATATATCCTCTGACCCAGAAATTCTACCCCTAGATATTTATCCCATAGATTAAGCATTGAAGTGCCCATTTGCAGGTCTATTGTATTGAAGCATCTCTTGGGGAAAAAAAAAATTGGAAAATGACCTGAATGGTTAATAGACGATTAATTAAAGGAATTGGCCATAAGATAGAATACCAAAAGCTGTTTTAAAAATATGTAGAAGGGGGGCCTGGGTGGCTCTGTCAGTTAAGCGGCTGCCTTTGGCTCAAGTCATGATCTCAGGGTCCTGGGGTCGAGCCCGGTGTAGGTCTTCCTATCCAGTGGGGAGTTTGCTTCCCCCTCTCCCTTTGCCCCTCTCGCCTGCTTGTGCTCAATCTCTCTCCCATAAAATCTTTATAAAATCTTTATTAAAATGTGGCTACTCCCTATGTGCTGATATGGAAAGATCTTCAAATAAGTAAAGTGGAAAAATCAAGGGGCAGAAGAGTATGTATAATACATTACCTTTTCAGGGAGAACAGAAGTAATTTCCCCTGTCTGTGTTTATTGACACAGACGGTGTCTGGAAGGATCTGTTAGAAAGTGGAACAGTGGTTTCCTGTGGAGTGGGACTGAGTGTGTGAAGTGAGGGGAGCACTTTTTACAGGATACCCTTTTGTAAGTTTTGGCTTTGTTTTGATTCTAGCAAATAAAATCTTTAACAGGAGCAGCTGGGTGGCTCAGTTAATTAAGCATCTGACTCTTGATTTTTGCTTGGGTCATGATCTCAGGGTGGTGGGATCGAGCCCAGCCCTGCACCAGTCTCCGTGTTCAGCACAGAGTCTGCTTGTCCCTCTCCCTCTCCTCCTCCCCACACTTGCACTCTCTCTCCCAAATAAATAAATAAATAAAATCTTGAAAAATAAATAAAATAGGGGCATCTGGGTGGCTCATTTGTTAAGCGTCTGCCTTCGGCTCAGGTCGTGTTCCCAGGTCCTGGGATCGAGCCCCGCATCAGGTTCCTCACTCGGTGAGGAGTGTGCTTCTCCCTCTCCCACTCTCCCTGCTTGTGTTCCCTCTCTGGCTGTGTCTCTCTCACTGTCAAACAAATAAATAAAATCTTAAAAAAAAATAAAAATAAATAATAAATAATAAATAAATAAAATAAAAAAATTAACAACAGAACCATTCTTTGTACAGTCTCACTGATCTTTCCTATCGTGGTTGACCCTTGTTTCCTGCTGATCATGTGTTGCTCTTATTTCAAAGCCCACTCTGATAGTCCATTCCCAACCCTCTCCAAACAAAGGCGGTGGAGGGGGGGGGGGCACGCATTTCCCATGGGACCGTAACCCCTCGCCCTCATAGCCGTATGGAACCATATCCCCCTGGAAACAAATGAAAAAATCTAGCTGTCCCCTCCCTGTCTCCCATCCCCAGCAATTTCCATACACCCAGCTGTTTCAACATATGGGCAAAGTGAAGGTCTGGATAATACTTAGTGTTGGGGGGAGGGAGGAGCTTCTGGAAGGAATGAGAAAAGGGAATCTAATTACATCAACAGGAATCTTCCCAGCTGAGAAGAGCCTCATCCCCGATAAAAAAAATGAAAACAGTTCCCATGGAGCTTGAGACTGCCCCAAGGCATCTGGCAAGGTTCCTGTTTGTCTTGGAAAGCCGTCCCTCCTTCCAACCAGCAGGTCCTATTCCCTAAACTCTTGCTGCAGCCACCCAGCCCAGGCTGGGGTACAGAATGGCACCAGAGGGAGGAGAACACACAGAGACAGGCAGCACGGCCCCTACTTGGAAAAGCAGCCTAGTGAAACTGCAAGGAGCTTAGATTTTAAATTCTAGGCTGATGGGTCCCACCTCGGGAAATATTTGAAAATATCCCATTTCACCTACTGAAGCTGATCTTCCATAGGCTGGGGCCAGGGATCTGTATTTTAAAAATATTTTTCTAGATGATTCAGTCACAGCCTAGCAAAGAGGTGCTATCTGGGACCCCAATGTAGACCAAGCCACTTAGGGGGAAACTGAGTCACACGGAGACGTGATGATTCACTAAGACCACCCAGGGAGCTGGAGAGCTGCTGGTAGAAGGTCGCCCACAGTCAAGCCTGTGCTGCATGGAGACCACGCATGGAGCAGGACACCAAGAAAGTGCTCAAAAATGGATGGGCTGAGTAGGAGGTGGCCTGGATGGTGGCGTGCCTGGAGGTACCCCCCAGCTCCAAAACCTTAAGCAGAGAAGAAAGGAGTCAATGTTGCTTGAGCATCTTACTCTGTGCCACACACCACACCACTTTTCACCCCAGCACTCACGTGATCCTGGCCACAGGCGGGCTTCATTCATGCCCATTGTGCAGAAGAGAAAGTTGAGGCTGAGGACTGCCTAGAATTCATGAATGTTAGGGTCCGTGATCAAAGGAACGAGACTGACACAAAGCGAAAGTCAAGCAAAGCTTTATTTCGCGCCAAGCATCGAAAATCAAACCGACCAGTCGGGGCCATCTATTACAAAGAGGCGACGATGACCAGGACACTGACCCCGACAATTCCCCTTACTCGATGATTCCCCTTAGTGATGAGGCCGCTCTCCCCACCCTCCCGACGGTGCTGCTCCCAACGCTATCACTACTCACCCCCTGCCTCCCAGACTAACCTTTATAGAGGTGGTTGAGCCCGGCCCACACACAGGTGTCCAATGAGATTGCAACACACAGGGAAAACTGCACAGTCATGCTCGGTGGGCAATACGGGTGACCAACTGAATTTCAATTCACCACAGCAAATATATGCACGCCCCACTGGTTGGATATCTCCAGCCGGCCTGGCCCGTCCCCATATCCGGGGCCTGCAAGCCAGTTTCTCCCGGAGGGGCAGGGTCAACCCAAGCCCACAAGGAAATGGCTCCCTCTGGCCAACCAGGCCCTTACAATGAAGACCCAAAGTCAGTGAGACGTGGGGCTGGTTGCCAACCCCAATGGCTCCATGACCCATTTCTCACAGAGCTACAGCTTCCCCAAGGGCTCACACTGCAGTGGGATACCCTTGAGACCGTGGTTGCAGGCAAGGTTCTACAAGGACCACCAGGAGGCACACTGGCCTCCTGCTGTTGCGGTGGCAAGCAAGGACTTGCGAGCCACACAGAGCTGGGCTCAGTGCCTTTTCTTTGCTGTGTGACCTCAGGCAAGTTACTTAACTTTCCTGAATCTCCATGTCTTCCTCTCTAAAGGGGGAACAAGGTCAGCTAGTCCACGGGGATCTTGGGAGAAGTCATCTCATCAGCAAAGTGTGACAATATCTGACAATCCTTGAGCTCTTCTGACATGCCACTCCCTACCACCATTACCTCCTTTAGCCTCCAGGACAGCCCTACCAGCCCATGGTGTTACAGCTCCATCCTACTGCTGAGAAAATGGAGACTTAGAGAGGTTAACTAATTTTCTCAAGGTCACACAGCCAACCTGAGACCCAAACCCAGAACCGGAGCTCTCAACCACCATACTTAGAACTGTCTTTCAGCGCCATGTCCAACACACGTAACTGCTTGGTCAGTAAGAAGAATCTCCTGTCACTGTCCTCAGAGAACAAAAGGATGCGGGTAGGGGGCACGTGGGTGGAGAGAACCTGTCCTAGTCCCCAGGAGGCTGAGGCTGACGCAGGTCACTGTGGCCCAGTTACTGAGGTGAAAATAGTAAGTGTGTGCTAAAAAAAAGGGTGGGGGGGAAGGGGGCGTGGTCCCTGCTTCAGCCAAAAACCCCTCCTACCTTGTCCTGTCCTTGCCCGTGGACTTGCATTTCCAGTTTCTGTTGTGAAGAGTCACGATGTCACCTAGATGGGAGCCCGGCCACGTTATGAACACCAGGTGGGGACAGGCTGACCCAGCCCGGCTTCGGGCAGTGCAGGCAAGTGTGAAACTGGTGGAGATCCAGAATGGCACTCACTGCTGTGCACTTGTTGCTTTCATTAAGGTGCAGGAGCATGTGAGCATGGTTGAGGCAGGGAAACAGGATCTTAAATTAATTTACAATGAGGACTCCTCTTACTGACATCAGTGGTTGGGTCTTGGGATGAATGCGTTCCTGGAGAAGAGCTTTGACCTAAAGGAGGCTCCTGAGTGACATGGGGGCCTGGAGAAGGCTATTTGGACAAAGTTGTGACCGGCACATGGTCAAGAAGAAACGGCAGCCAGGGACGGGAGAGAAGAAAGAAAAGAGGAAGTTGCTTTAGGGGCTCTTATGCACCGGGTTGATTGACATTCAGAACTCTGGATCGTCTTCTAGCAGTAGTCTGAGACAAGTACTGTGCTCCCCATTCTGCAGATGGGGAAAATAAGTCTAGAGGCAGCTCTAAATCGGGACTGGGGTCACAGAACCGAATAAGCACAAAGAACAGAAAGAAGGTTAGTCAAGCCCCTCCCATGTCTGCCAGGGGCTTTGTCATTCATGTTTTTACCTTAATACTTCAGAAAACCCTACAACATAGGCGTATGTATGGCCATTTTACAGAAGAGAAAACTGAGGTCTAGAAAGCTTGAGTTCTTGCTCGTAAGGGGTCTGTCTTCCAACAAAAGTCACTCTCTTGGGACGCCTGGGTGGCTCAGTTGGTTAAGCAGCCGCCTTCGGCTCAGGTCATGATCCCAGCGTCCTGGGATCGAGTCCCACATCAGGCTCCTTGCTCGGCGGGGAGCCTGCTTCTCCCTCTACCTCTGCCTGCCATTCCGTCTGCCTGTGCTCGCTCTCTCTTCCTCTCTCTCTGACAAATAAATAAAATCTTTAAAAAAAAAAAAAAAAGTCCCTCTCTTTCCCCCATACCTTGGAGTCTTGGGTTGCAAGAAATCCATCAGTCTACTGGAGCCAACAATAATGGAATAAACACCTTTTACATGTGTGCTATTTTTCAGATCTTGATCAACTGCTGCTTTATTGGCTAACATAGATACTAAAATATAATCAGTTTTAAAGGGTAACTAATTCATAGCTGCTCTTCTAATCACTGTGCCCCTCCCACAGCTTAGTTCCGGTCGATGGCAACCAAAACGTAGCCACTGCACCTTGGGGGTCTGAGACACGAATCGATGCTGTAAAAGGGCCGTCATAAAGGGAAAAAATGGGGGAGGTGTTTATTCTGTCCCCGCTCCAGTGGGAGCATATTCTGGGAGGAAAGCAGGTGGTCCTCTAAAAGAATGAATGTGACATCGGGGACGGGGCTGAAGGGTAAGAAGATGTTTCTCAGATGGGAGGGGGGGGGGGGGGTGCTGGGAGGGCGTATTCACTTTTCTGTGACGATGTTGGGTAACAAACTGCCCCCAGACCTCCATGTCTCATGACGAGGAGCTCACGAGTCTGCAGGCTGGCTGGGGAGTCTTGTCCTGGCTATGGCTGGGGTTCAGCTCTGCCCCACGTGTCTCCATCCCAGGACCCAGGCGGGAGGAGCAGGGACCACATGAGGCCACAGACTCTTCTCAGGGCACAGGCTGGAGTCCCAGAGGCCAAACCACTTGGCAAGCACATTTAAGGTTTCTGTTTGGATGCGTGGTAAGTCATGTCCACCCACATCCCATTGGCAACGTCCAAGTCACTGATGGGGGGCAGGGCAGTCTAATCAGCCGCATAGCAAGGAGGTGAGACTGACTATCTACTGAACAGTAACATACAGTCTACCAGAGAGGGTGACTCTTCCTCCCGCCACCCGGAGAGGCCATCCTGGAGGACTGTTCCAGAGGAACCTGTCCCAAGACGCCAGAATTTAAAATCCACTGTAGTTTTACCCCTGGATGCAAGTGGCCAACATCTAAGAAGCATTAGGGAGGAAGACCCTTCCAGGCTCTTTGCTGGGCCCAACTCTACACTCGCTCTGCCCTTCCTACCTCCACTTTGAGTTACAGCGGCTCCAGGCGTGGAGGCTCGGGACAGGGGAACCAGCCCCCATCCAAGACTCTCTCTTGCTTCCCCAGACATCCCTGCCCATCTCAAGGGATTGCTTCCCCACCAGCTCGTAAAACATTCATTTCCCTTAATTCAAATATTTTTACTCTTTAGAATACTTGCTAATACAGTATTTTAAGAAGCATATATTTAAACATCAGTCTTTGCTCTGGCTGGAGCTGTGGTTCATAAATTATTGATTTCTGGTGGCAGGAAATGAAAGTTCTCTTCTTTCTTGAACAAAAAAAGATGTTGCCCTGGCCGGGATCTCATAAGGGATCAAGTAGGGCTTGGTGCAGAAGAATGTCTTTACCCATCCGGGGGAGGGAAAGGAAGAAAAGGGCCCCCTTTATTTCTCTACAAATCCTACTGTAAATTATTAATTTGAGGCTCTAATTTATCTGTAATAAATGTATCTTACTGAGGGTACACTACAATTTTAACTATTCTACTAATCGATACATATTTTCCTTTATTTATTTATTTGTTTTTAGTTTCTGATGTAGTGTTCAGTAATTTCTCAGTTGCGTATAACACCCAGTGCTCATTACATCGCTTGCCCTTCTTAATGCCCAAGGGTCCCCTTTGGTCCACTTGTAAATAGGGCTCCAGTTCCTGGCTTTCCTCACTCTGGTTTAGGTAGTGGGCCTGGCGGATTCCTGCTTTGTCTCTGGCCAGCTGTGTCACCCTAGGCCAGACGCTTGCCCTCTCTGAGTTGCAGTCTGTGCCTCTGGAAAAGTGCCACCTGCAGCAGGGGACCGCTGGGAAGTCACCATTGTCCACCAGATCCTACTAAGTGGTCATTTTCTTCTTCTTCCTCTGGTTTCAGATTGTACCCTGTTTTTGCAGCCACCACGTCCAGACTCTGAAATCAGCACCGGATTGGGCCTGGGGCAAGAAAATATTTCAATCTGGGTTCACCAGGGAGGCCCTCTGTGCTACCTAGCGGTCTCCCCACGCCCCCCACAGGGCAATCCAGCATTGCCCTTGAGCCTAGCTTGTCTCCCCCTCCCCCACTCCGGGAGGTAGTAGTGACCTTGATTAGGGTGTCTCAGTGGATGTCAGCAGAGGCAGTCCACAGGATAAGACCCGCCGGCAGAGCCTGCCTTCCCCAACAGCCTCCACCCCAGACTGTCGTCCCCAGGGAGGGAATGCATTAGCATCTCAAAAGCAAGCCTTGGTAAATCAGGCTCCCCGTGTGGCAGTATTCACTGGAGACTCGGAGATGTGGAGAAAAGCAGCTCAGAACACCAGGGAGCGGGCCGGGGAGGATGTCCAGTGGAGTCTGCGCAAACCCAGCGGAAGAACCTGGCATTTGATCCATTTTCCCCACCATCTGCTGGGGGTTGGTGTCCAGGCAAGGACGGCAGGGTGGCAACGGAGGCCCCAGCCCTGATCAGTGAAGGTCTTGCAGGCTGGACGCCAGGCCCTGGCCCAGTCACCCCCTGAATGGATGAGTGCTTGGGCACACCCAGAAACCCAGTATGGGGGCATCTCAGCCCTTGCGCAGTGGGACCTGGGAAGGCTGGAGTTTCTCAAGACACTGACCCAGGGGCTTGGTAGATCATTCTTCCTAAACATCAAGTGCGAAAGCTTTGAGTTGTGTTCTATAAATTAAGGCAGATCCCTGCAATGCCATTCTTGGTCATTGTTCTGATGAGTTTTTTGGAGAGGGGCTAAGAGGGGGCATTACTACGGCTCCTGGAGTGGTCCTAAAGGAGCCCGAGGGAGGACCAAGCCTGCGCATTCGTGAATGGAGAAGAACAGTCTGGGAGTCATTGATCTGGTCCAAACTACACAACTAAGTAGAGAAACCCAGCCAAGTTAAAACATTTGGACAGCATCTACAGCCAGTTAGCATGGAGCCCACACCAGGGCCCAACTCCCATTCTACTTCCTTTTCCACTTATCATTTTGTCCACTTGTCTCCCTGGATCCCTGGGCTGGCTTTTATTCGGATCACCTGTCAACCAGGAAACAGACACCATGCCCATGGCTAGAGCCAGGGTGAGAATCAGGTGACATGGTAAGTGTCCTCCACTACCACCCCTCCCTCGCAAGGACCAGGCCAGAGCTCTCTGCCAGGCAGTGTCCTTCAGTCCAGCTCTCAGGGATCTGCCTTTTAAAAGAGGAAATGGGAGAGTGGGGGCGAGTGCCTGTCCCCAAAAGTACAAATGGCCCCTCCAGGAAGGAAGGGCATTCAGGCATCTCTGTGTCATCCCGGCTGGATGAGCCCTTACTCCCGGCTACAGAAAGTCACCCCAACTACCACTGGCCACCATGGCTCTGGTTTACTGTATAGCCTCGTGGTACCAACATCACAGCCAAAGCCCCTTCCTTCTCATCCTTCTCTCCTGAGCAAAGAGCCAAGAGACCTGAATTCCAATCCCAGCGCTGCCGTTGTCTATGTGATTTTGCCTATGGGCAAAACATTCCTCTTCTCTGGGCCTCGGGTCCCTCATCTCCAAAATGGGCAGATTCAACCTAAAGATGGTGAAAACCTCCTCCAGCCCTGGAGGGAAATGACTGCGTAGTTCTGTGAGGATCTCTGTGTGCCCAGCAAAGGCCTGAGGGAACCGGGGTGCGTATTTGTGTTGTTGACCTTGGAAAAAGATAAGGCTTGAGAAGTCACTGGAATTAAACAGCAATATGAGACGAGCCTACAGAGGCCATCTGTCACCAGGAAGCTCACACAAAGGGCCAAGGGGGCTGGAAATGACCCTGGAGAGAGGTAGGAAGGAGAGGAAGGGGACACCAGGAGGCTGGAATTATAAGGAAGTACTCTGGAGGAGGTGGGGCAGAGTTGAGCTTGAATGACAGGTGAAGTGTGAATCAGCAGAGAAGAGCCATGTGGGCACTGGGGGTTGGCGAGTGAGCAGAGGGACAATGAAGATGCAGCTTAAGTTTCAGGCAGGATTACTATAGGAACAGCCCTTGTTCTTTCTCCCAGAATCCACCCTGTGAGCCCCGGCTCCCAAGACAGCATTAAGGACTTGAACTCAATCCCCAGACATTTCGTCTTCCTTGCCCAACTGCCCTTCTAGATCAATTCTCCCTGCTCCCCAACATTAAAGGGAGAAGCCATGCACCTTCCTGCCATGTTCCATGTGACACCCCCTGTCCCCGGACCACAGGGGCTTAGATGAGGTGTGGGCAACCGACAACTCCATCCATAGGCTGATTCAAGGGCACCAGAAATGCTCTCTCTTAAGAATGTCACTAAGAGGGGCACCTGGGTGGCTCAGTGGGTTAAAGCCTCTGTCTTCAGCTCAGGTCATGATCTCAGGGTCCTGGAATCGAGCCCCGCATCAGGCTATCTGCTTAGCAGGGAGCCTGCTTCCTCCTCTCTCCCTCTCTCTGCCTGCCTCTCTGCCTACTTGTGATCTCTGTCAAATAAATAAAATCTTTTAAAAATAATGTCACTAAGACATAGAAACTGTAGTCAGGAATGGTCACTACAAAAAGTTTGTTTTTGTTGTTGTTTGCATGGGGAGAAGGCAAGGGTAGCTTTGTTGGCTCTTGTAAAAGTGAGTGGCTATAGGGCCCAGGAGAAGGGCTGGGGTCCCCAGCCTTCCAGCTCCAGCCTCAGGAGGCTTGTCTCTACTGCCCTGCGGCTTCCTGTCATCGTTGCCAACCAACAACACACCCAGAGGATGCAATGGGTCACGGTTCCTTGTGACAAGCATGCCTTGAGTAGAATACAGCTCAGACAGGGCAAATAGCCTGAGAAGTGGTGGCCACAGCATCCAGAAGCTCTCCTCGCCCTGTGTCTAGAATTAGCACCAGAAACGATCTCTGCAAAGACTCTCCATCTCTCTCACCCAAATTCCTTGTTCTTTGGGGCTGTAGCCAGCATTGTTCTGCCTATACTTAGAGCCCAGCTCAAGACTCACTTGCTCCGAGGAATCTCTAGCTGACCTCACCTGACCTCACCTGACCACACCATCCCTCAGGTCAGCCCCAGTCAAAATGGTGGTCAGGATGAGGAGGACAAGGAAGGGCAGCCCTTTATCATTTATAGCATGCTTTTACTCGCATCTCCTGGTCTGAGTTTCAAATACTTGGAGGGATACAAGATAGGCTATCTTATCTCCACTGTACTATTGGTGAGGGGCAAGGGCTGGGGCTTGAGGCCAGCTCTTCTGAATCCCAGTCTGAAACCTTGGGCATTTCATCTCCTACGGTAGGTAACATATTGCTGGGCTGATAACCTGCTTGAACAGCACTCAGAATTGTCTTCATTAATTCACGCATTCAGCTAAGATTGATTGAGCACCTTCTTCATGCCAGCTGCTTTTCTAGACATGAAAGATACTGCAGTGAATAAAACAGACAAAAATCCCTACCCTCATGAACCCTGCCTTCTAGTGGAAGGAGATAGACAATAAACATGCTAAATAAGTAGAAGATACAGTGTATTGGATGGTGATAAGTAATATGGATAAAAAATAGAGCAGGAAAGGAGAATAGAAAATGCTAGGGTGGGGTGACATTTTAAAGTAGTGTGGTCAGGGAGGCCTCACTAAGCAGGTGATTTGTGAACAATAATCTAAAAGTCGTAAGGAAATTGGCCCTCCGGATATATGGGAAGGAGCCTTCTCCATGAAGGGAATGGCACGAGAAAAGGCCCTGAGGCAGGTGATTGTCAGTCCTGTGTGGCTTGTGGCAGCACTTCCCTGGTCTCTTTCCTTATATTGTTTGTCTTCCTCATAACACTTTGTCCTGCTGCTTTCAAAGTGCTGGCCACAGAAGAAGGCAGCAGCCCTGAGCATTCAGGATAATATCCCTCTCCCCATTCTCCAAAAAGAGAGGCCACATAGGCCATTGTCACATGTCCAGTGAGTAAGAGTCTTTCTCCATGGCAGACTCTGCTCCAAAACTCAGGCCAGGACAGCAGCAACTAGCTTCATTCCCCTCTGATAGATGTAGACCCAGTAGCTGGGGGGCCACTGGTTTAAGATTCCCTGAAACTTCTGTTTACCAACCACACTGGCTAAGAAGGGATAAAGGGGCCAAGACAAAACATACAGGGAAATGGCAAAGAATGCAGAGGGAACAAGATCAGGAAGATAATGCCATTCACATGGGCAACACAAAGAGAGACCTGAGAATGGGGGCCAATATCGGTAGGCACCAGCTGCTCCCTCTCCAGGATGCCTGAGTTTCCATATTTCTTTGGGCAGGTAAAGATGTACAAACCCCTTGTCTTCACCCACATTGTATTCCCTTCACTGAGTCATATTCTCTTTGTCATCTACTCCCACTCAGAGTGACTCACTCATGTCAACAGATCCAACATGCTTTCCCCACCCTTCCTGTAAGCTACCAGTACTGGCCCCTGGTGCAGATGAGGCTAATGGGAGCAGAGAATCATAAAACCCAACATTGCCTCCAGTGTTGATGCTGCTGGGAAAAAAGCAAGAGACTTGGAAGAGAAGGCTCTTGGATTTCTGTTAAAGGCAGTACAGCATCTGAAAAAGTAGGGTAAGAACTGGAGCTGGAGTCAAAAAGTAAGAGATACTTGATCTACATGGCTGGTGTAGTCCCACTGCACATTCAGATATGGCTGAACTTCTCTCCAAGATGGGCCCCAGATTCTCCACCATGTACCCATCCCAGCATTTCCTCTCCTATCCCCAGCCATGCCAAATGTGACAGAATTTTCAGGGATGTGTTGGGGGTGGTGTTGTAAGATCCACTGGGACAGCAATTGAAAATAACAAAATTGATGGACTGAAGAGAAAAAAATCCATTTATCTTCCCCAATCCAGTATTAACCAAACACTGAAGCTCCATTTTCTTCTCTCTTGGCAAGGAAATAATTACACAGTCTGACAACCTGTCCCTGGGGCCTGGGCTGAGTTGGAACTAATTACCAATTGCTAATAAACATTGAGTTAATTCTCTTGACCAAATTAAAACTAATTTGGATCAAACTATAATGACCTATTGAAATCCATCTCCCTTGTCTTCTCCACACATATTCACACCCTCACATCACCTTATGTCTGCAGCACTAAAGTCTCCCCAAGTTGAAGAGTCCCAGGATAAACTCTCAACCCACAGAGACCCAGCATCAAGACCAACATCGCTCTTGTTCCTATTGAAGTAACTCTAGACTCTAGCATACAATGCCTTGGTCATCTGCCCTCCCCACAGTCCTGCATCCCACCACACACATCTCACACATTCTTCACCTGGCCCGCTGGAGCCTACTAAGCTTGCCGGCTCCCCAAACACACCCAACTTGTCAATCACTGCTTCTGTCTTTACAATATATGATTATCTCCACTTTTTTGCAAAGCCTGCTTCAATGCTGCTTCTAAAATCTTCTCTTGGAAAACCTTCTTGGGTAATCTTTATCACACACTGAATTGGGGTTTATGTCTTATCCCCAACCTTGCTAGCTACACCAACCACCTCTTGGTATCACTTGGTCCCTTCCTGAAGCTCTGTGAATAAATCCTCAGAGTGAAAATCTGTTCATTCTTCTCTCTTTTCTCTTCTCATTCTAGGGTGGTAAGGCTTTGGAGCCGGTTGTGTCCCCCTGCCTTTTCTCTTGAGAGTTAATTGAAATTAAAGGAGCTTGTTTGTGGGTCTGACTATGATTAACTTTTCAAGGGAGAGATGAGGAAAGTGTTCCTTTAGGGTTTGTGTTGTCTAGTCTAGATCCTTTGTGGGACACCAAATAAAGTTGAAAGCAGCAGTCCCACATAAGAATAAAGAGTGCTCCCAGGGATAGAGAATTCCCTGAGTATTTGCTCTCAGGGAGTTATAATTTCAGGGAGTTGGGTAGATGGATGGGATACATATATATCCAACATAAGTAAGGAACTAACCAACACATTTTGATTCAGAGACTGTAAGGATGAACCAGCAAGAACCCTATTCAGCCATCTTGTCAACTCTTCTTGTTTTAAAAGAGAAACTGAGACTAATAGACATGTGACCTGCCCCTTATACAGCAAGTCAGTCAGGGATCAGTATCTTAGTCTGAGGAAATATTAGTTTTCCAATTTCAGTAATAGAACAAAGCAATTCCTTGCCTCTGTGAGCAGTTAACCTTCACAAATATATAGTCTGGATGAAGGTGTAAGCTAACTGCCTCCTCCTGTCCCTTCTAAAACCCAGTATGGTAGGCAGGGAGGTCCTTAGCTAAAGAGGAAGTCCAGAGTTGCAATTTCTTCTCTTTCAAAGCAAAAGGAGGAGGCAAATACTAAGAGTGGAGAAGAGGGGTGGGCATAGTCCCATCATACTCAGGTCCTGACAATGCTGCTGAGGTCAGGGGAAGGACTGAGAAGGGACAGCACTTAGCAATGAGCTTCTGGAGTCTCCTGCTTACAGGATCAAGCTGGGTGTGACTGTAAGAAGCAAGGGTTGAGAGACCATGGCCATATGGTCTGGGGATGGGCATCCAGACAAAAATTACTCACCAATCCTTTTTAAAGACATAACTAAAAAGCCAATCACATGCTTACATTTCAAACATAGCATTAACACCTAAATTTAAACTGCTGCAGTTAGATCAACTAGTTTATATCCAAGACCTTTAGGCTTTAAATACTCTAGGGGATGCTGTGGTGACTAAAGAAAGAACATTTCATTATAAAGTGTTTTTTTCTTTAAAGGACATAGACCCTAAAATGGGGCTTGCCTCAGGGACCCCTTTATCAAGATAGACAGAACCCCTCTCCTGTGCAGTTTTCTGAGACCCATCATTATATGGACCCTTCAGGATTGTTCCTATGTGTCCTTATGTGGGTGTTTTATTGTCTCCAACTTGATTAAAGGACCTTTTATGGCAAGAGCTGGGTTCCTTAATGTCCTTTGGGTTCTTCAGAGTGCACAGCTGAGTGCTGAGCTTCAAATAGAAGCTCAACAACCAATTATTTCTGGGATTGTTGTTCAGCACCATGGACAGAACCTCTCCTCCTCTTCCTCCTCCTCCTCCTCCCAGGCTCTTTTCTATTTCTCAGGTCTACCTCCTGATTTCTTTCAAAGCAGAAGCCTCCAGCTGCCTCACTGAGGGCTGGGCTCCACTCAAACCTGCCTTTTTCCTGGGGGCCTACACCATGACCCAGAAGTCACACCACGCCAGGTAGGAGTAGAGATGAAGGACCCTTGAAAGAAGGGACCTCATAGCATCTCTTGTGCTTAGAATGAGATCATTTTACTCATGTGCTCCAGCCAGAACCACAGACCCCAGCTCCCCTAAGAACTGCAGATATCCTTCTCAAT